>NW_026606092.1:17972500-17975000 GCF_029834395.1 Sorex fumeus | reverse complement strand
TGATTCCTTCATCGCATCTGTCCAGTCTGTTAATTCCATAATGTGTACCTTATTTCTAATATGCATTCCAAAATAATATGAACAAGCAATGTTTAAGATTTACTACCAGCAAAGAACATGCCTTTTCTTATGAATAGCATCAGTTTTAAGGGATGAATCACTCTTATGTCTAGATCAGTAAAATCTGAACTTTTTTGCCAATTTTCAGATTAGGTTGATCTCAATTTCATATGTGTTGAACAAAGGACCAGGACTTGAGACCTGCCTTTGGAGAGCTCTTCATGTTTTATTATTCAGTTTTTTAGATTTTTAAACCAGGAAAGTTCTCTTTCTGAGCATTAAGAATGTTCTCTCTCTGCTCTACAGCTATCTTCTCATTTATCAGTATTTGGCAGAAATGTGAATTATATTCCCCAAATTTTATATTCTTTGGGTTATAATTCAAATCTCTGCCAAATGCAGAGCTATTGCAAGGGACTCTGCCAATGGCAGTGCAAGGGTCCACATTCCTTCTAATGCATTTAACTTGCTTCTTATTCCTGGTCTACAGTCTTCTCCAGGTACTTAGTGAAAATTCATGAAAGAGATTAAGTGAATTCTGGTTCCAGAATAACCTGTGAATAATAATGCGTATTATCCATCATTCCAGAACAACATGTTTACTATTAGTTTAATAAAAGATAGCTGATTTCCTCATAAAATCAACTATATTTTCTTTACCTCATCTTTACTGGAGATAAAGACATATTCTCAGCTCTATCAAGATGTAATCATTAAGTTATGGAGTTTCATTCATTTATGTATTTTGGTAATCTGATTTCTTTATGATCAAATTGTTGTGTTTTAGATTATCTGGCCTACTCTACTGTCTCTTTCTAATTAAAAAATCTCAAAATACACTAATTAAAGAAAATATTAATTATACTTAAAAACAGTTACCAATTTTAATTATTAAAATAAAAATTGTGATAGCCAAAATTAAATAAAATAATAAGAAACCCTTCTAGAATGAAGGCACATATATAAAATCACACAAGTTACAAGAATGAATAAGCGAATTGGAAGATTTCATTGTGCTGTTCTACCATAATTCATCAAAAATACAGAATAGTATAGAAATAAAGAAGAAAGGCTAATGGAAATGAATCATGAATCAATAAAATTATCTCCTACACTGTTAAAGAAAAGGAGAGGAAATAAAAATAATGGAAGAAAAAAGATTGTCTCTTAAATGTGAAACAATAAGTTCAAGGTAGTAGCAAAGTTCTTTTTATGAGACTTATCAGTCTTGTGAGTAAAGACAAAGTAGTGATCTCATAAAAATTCTTGTAGAAAGTAATTTTGGTTTTAGATTTTTGCAATCAAACTTTAAGATATGTATTTGTTTACTCAAACATTACCTACCTATTTATATTAATTTATCACATCTATTCTCTATTCCTTTTGATATTTCTTTTGATATTGAAAAATAATTTAATCAGGGAGATGCAAATAAAAACAACAATGAGATATCATCTCACACCACAGAGACTGGCACACATTCAAAAGAACAAAAGCAACCAGTGCTACCATGGATGTGGGGGAAAAGGGACACTCTTTCACTCTTGGTGGGAATGCCTACTAGTCCAACCTCTCTGGAAAACACTATGGGAAGCCCTTCAAAAACTAGAAATTGAGCTTCCATATGATCCCACAATACCACTTCTGGGAATATATCCCAAGGATGCAAAATAGCACTGTAGAAATGACATCTGTACCTATATGTTCACTGAAGCACTGTTCACAGTAACCAAAATCTAGGCTTGGGTTAGAACAGATGACTGGTTAAAGATACTTTGGTACATCTAAACATTGTAATACTATGCAGCTGTCAGAAGAGATGAAGTCATGAACTTTGCTTATAAATGAATAGACATGGGGAGTATCATGCTAAGTGAAATGAGTCAGAAAGAGAGGGACAGACATAGAAGGACTGCACTCATTTGTAGAGTATAAAATAACATAACATGAGGCTGACACCTAAGGGTAGTAGATACATGGGAAAGATAGATTGCGCCATAGCTGGAAGCCTTCCTCATGAGCAAAGGGGAGAAGGCAGCTTGAATAGACAAATGATCACTAAGAAAATAATAACTGGAGGAATCGGTTGGGATGGGAGATGTGTGCAGAAAGTGGATAAAGGACCAAACATGATAACCTCTCAGTGTCTGTATTTCAAATAAACCATAATGCCCAAAAGTAGAGAGAGATTATGGGGACTGTCTGCCATAAAAGAAGGGGGAGAATGGGAAAGGGGGAGTATACTGGGGATATTGTTGGTAGGGAATATGCACTGGTGGAGAAATGGATGTTTGATCATTGTGTGATTGTAACCCAAATATGAAAGCTTGTAACTATCTCACAGTGATTCAATAACATTTTAAAAAATGTAATATTTTAAATTTTTAACAATTTGGTTTGACAAAACAAACTCTTATAATGAGTGAATGTGTGGATATTT
>NW_026606092.1:17797500-17967500 GCF_029834395.1 Sorex fumeus | reverse complement strand
ATTAAAATCTGCATACCTTGCTTTACTGGGCTTCCCATGATAACCTTTAACTGTATTTCTCTGTGTCCCTCATAATCTCTGGACTTGCTAAATTTACTAAAGAGAGATTCTTGGAAAGTGTGGGTGTTACTCAGCTTCTCTGGGTTTCTCCCATATATATAGCAGGTATGCATGCTATGGGCTGGAGCGATAGCACAGCGGGTAGGGCGTCTGCCTTACAAGCGGCCAACATGGCCGACCCGAGTTCGATTCCTCCGCCCCTCTCGGAGAGCCCGGCAAGCTACCGAGAGTATTCGATATGCCAGACACGGTAACAACAAAGTCTCCAATGGAGACATTACAGGGCCCGCTCGAGCAAATCGACGATCAACGGGAGGGTCTTTACTTTACTTACTTTATGCATGCTATTAATGAATTTCACCTTACTTTTTCTCTCTTCAATCTGTCTAATATTTATTCGGCCACTGAAGAGCTCAGATAGGTATGACATGATTTGTTTCATGGCCCCATGACTCAAAAGCCGTTTTGGAAGCCAATGTAAGAGGGGAAGAGATATTGGAACACATATCTGGTGGGCAAATATGAATGGGAGGTGGGTAAGAAGGAGAATTCGCAGGCCTAAAAGTAAGTGAAGTGAAGGAGTCTACTGGATTATCAGGTAGATTTTCGCTGAATGATTTTAAAATGTGAATAAAAATGCACTCACATCAAGGGCACTGTAAAAATCAGTATTTTCTGTGTTACACAATTCACCACAATATTTTTTTTCAGTATAGGAAAATACCATAACTGATAAGATAAATATTATGATAGCAAGTTTTTTTTCTCCCTCCTCTCCTTTTCTGCGGGTAATTACCAATGTCTGTAATTGACAACAGTTGATCAAATCAAAATAGGAAAACTAATAATGAGCCAGATTCTCCCACCACATTCCACCCGTTGAAGTCAGTGAAAGCTCTGTGCACACAGGGAGACACATGGCGAGCTAATCTGGCCCAGTATTTACACAGCACTTTCAATTTGAGGATCTTAAAACGTTGAACAAATAGCCACTTTTACAGGCTGGCCCAGGAGTGAGGACTATCATTTCTTCATCCAAAAAAATTGAGTTTAAAAAATGAGTTAAAGATTTTATATTACCTAAAATGGTGGTATTTTAAAAATACATTTTTCTCTTTTCATCTATGCATTTGTCAGAATTTGTAAGCTCGAAACCTTCTGTTTTAAGTTTTGAGTAAACTTCATGGCTTAACTCAGTTTAGGATTTCAAATATCAGTTTCTTCTTAGATATCCATCTGATGTCTGATAGTACAGTTAAATCATTCTGACTCCTATTAACCCAACTTAAATAACATCTTTCACCTTGAAACATATTTATGTAACAGGCATCCAATTTGTCCTTATTTTCTCATGACTTAAAATTTCTTGAAATTTTTCAGGTGAACAGTGTACAAATGTGTTAATTGAATTTTGTTCTCAATTAACTACAAGTGGATTATCCAATTGGTAGGTCATTCTGACATCCTGGCCCTCTTCTCTACCCCTTAACTGTAATTTGCAGACAGCTGTCCCCATCACTCTATTGCCAGCTCTTGTGCCATTAATAGCAAGGCAGACTGGAGAAGGACAGAAGGAGAGAGCTGCTTGGCTTTAGGTCACTCAGCTAATTAGAAAAGAATATGATGCAGCCAAAGTGTCCACTAGTTCACTATATATATATATGTATATACTCAATTCCTGCAATTCAAATGGAAAGATCAAGGTACAGTTTTAGAGTGTGTTCTAGGTAAGTTGGAAAAGATTTTTCCAGTTCTCAGTGGTGGCACACAAAGCTAATCTGCACATGCACATTAAAAAGTATCTGGGAAGAAGTTAAGAAAACAGAACTCAAAATGAATTGTATGTTTATTGATATTCAAATTCAGTTATAATTATAGAATGTTTTTGATGTTTCTCTAAAGGGCAGAAATGATAGTGTATTGAGAGTTATGGCCCGAGAGTTAACGAGATTTAACATATCTTAACAAGAGTTCTTCTAGATATAGATTTGCTTCCGATTTCTTAGGTTTCTGACTTGATTTTTTTATCTATAAAATGATACTGAGTTCTGCTTCTCCCCCAGCTCATGAGACTGGTTTGAGAAAGGATCACTAAGTCAGTGATGGTTGGAGGAATCATTCGAGATGGGAGATGTGTGCTGAAAGCAGACAAAGGATCAAATGTGATAGCCTCTCAGTATCTATATTGCAAACAATAATTCCCAAAAGTACCCAAAAGTAGAGAGACAGTAAGGGAGAAATTGTCTGCCATAGAGGCAGGGGCAGGGTTGGGAAGTGGAGGGTATACTGGGGACATTGGTGGTGGAGAATGTGCACTGGTAGAGGGATGGGTGTTCGATCACTGTATGACTGAAACTCAAACATGAAAGCTTTGTAATTATCTCATGGTGATTCAATTAAAAAAATTATATTGGGACAGATGTTAGAGCTTAGTGGGAGAGCACTTATTCTTCAAATATGAAGCCCTGGGTTCAGCATGACATCAAATAAAAACATAAATAAATGAATAAATAAATATTAAGAAAGACTATATTTGGAATTAACATGACAGTGAGTTATTTTACTTAACATGCTTTAAATCATGAATTGTGCTTAGAGGAAGGCCCTATTTCAGATTAATTACTCCATATGCACTAGCTATAAGTACTTATTACTTGCTCTTCATGTGCAAAACTGATTGAGTCTGAATTCTTCTTTGTAATGAAGAGGTAAGTATATATTTCTGAGGTTTGTGAAACCTCAGAAACCACTTGGAAGATGGAAAAGGAGATGATGCTGAAGGGACAGAATTATGACTGTGACACCACAAACCTTATTCCAATGTAATTCAGAACAGCACTGCTCTTAAATGTTTTCTTTATTTGAAGTAAAATTTATTTTAATTGAAATGTAAATGGGAAGGTGAAGAATCATGCTGATTTTTTTAACATTTAAAAACACTGGGTCAGATATGCTCAAGGAATTTTTGAGCAATGGAATTATTTGAATTTTCAATACATTTACCTGCATTAATTTTTTGAAAATCTACTTGTACCTGATATATTATTAATATAAAAATTTATGCAAACAAGGTAAGAAAATCATATTTTCCTCTTCCCAAAACCTGGTCATATAAAGAGTTCTTATTTAGTTATCTAATGAGCTGTCTCTTTTGCAGTCTAAGATTTTTGTCTGACCTATTTCTTTTTTTCTTGTCTTTTACTAAAAAATGAGATTAAGATGCATTTGACTTAACAAATATCTAATTTTATATTTTAAAAATGAGAGCACATAACACAAAGGAAAAAAATTAGGTGAAGATAGCATTAAGTAGCAAAATTGACTCCCCAAAAATATGTGAAAGAGTAATTCCATTTGAAAACTGTTATAAATTATGGAACATGTGATTATATCATCTTCCCTATAGATTTAAATTATATTGCCTCAGAGAATTAGTGCATGCCCTAGAAATGTGTGTCTCTGTGTCTCTGTCAATATTTGCCTATTAGATGATTGGGACAATAAAATGGAAGTTTATAAAGTATAACTTTTAAAAATAACTCCTTTTAAAATAAAAATGTCTTTTAAAAATAAAACAATTTTTGGACTGGAGAGATAGCACAGTGGGTAGGGCGTTTGCCTTGCACGCAGCCCACCCAAGTTCGATTCCCAGCAACCCATATGGTCCCCTGAGCACCTCCAGGAGTGACTCCTGAGTGCAAAGCCAGGAGTAACCCTTGTGCATTGCCAGGTGTGACCCAAAAAGGAAAAAAATATAAATAAATAAAATAAAAAAATAAAAATAAAACAATTTTGAAAAATATACTACTAGAAGAAGAATATTATCAGGAGATAAAATGTGACAGTAGGGATTTGAAAGATGCCCATCTGTATGAGGTTTTTTTTTTCTCTATCTAGGAATGAGACATCTGCTGCCTGCTCTTGACTCTAAGAAAGACTGTGACTTTTTTTGACCAATACAATAAGTCAAAGTCATAATGCTCCCATTTGAGTCCAAGTCCTAAGCAGTCCTAAGCTACTACTTCCTATTCCTCAAGTCACAAGCTCTGGGGGAAGAATCTGACTGCCCTAAAACTGCTACACTACGAAGTTGAGGGAAGTCAAGGGGGCAGGTATTAGAAATTGAGTTTCATGTAGAGAGAGAGAAAAAGGGTTACAGAGGTGCCTGTCATGTGAGTGAGGATGACTCCTGTGAAGTGAATCTTAGATGAATCAGTAATGAATCCCTCCACTAATCTGTTTTATGTTCCTAATCCACAAAATTTTGAACCAAAAGATTAGGTATTATAAGGTTTGGGAATAGTTTGTCAATACAGCAATAGAATCTAGAAAAGGAGATAATTTAAAAGAAGTATGAATGTGAAGGACCATATTGGAAGCCAGGCAGTATTTGTGAAGATTTGATTTATTTCTCTTGGATTATGGTGGGAGAGGTAGAGAGAATCATATCTCACATCTGTCAACTTTCTCTTCTAGGACTACATTCTTTTGAGTATTTCAGTTTTCTGTCACTGTCACTGTCACTGTCCTCCGACTGTTCATCGATTTGCTCGAGCGGGCCCATTAACGTCTCCATCATGAGACTTGTTGTTACTGTGCTTGGCATATTGAATACTTCACGGGGAGCTTGCCAGGCTTTGCCATGCGGGGGAGATACTCTCGGTAGCTTGCCGGGCTCTCGAGAGGGGCGGAGGAATCAAACTCGGGTTGGCCATGTTGGCTGCGTGCAAGGCAAAGGCCCTACCCGCTGTGTAAACACACCATCATGTATTGAGATTGTGGGAGACAAAAGGACAGGTCAGCGAAAAGGACATGTAGCTGGGGAGATAGTATAGAGGTAAAGTGCTGACCTTGCAAGTGACCACCTCACGCACAGAACTGGAATAGCCCCAGAGCATTGCCAGGTGTGTTTCAGACTACCCTTCCTTCCAAGAGTCAGTTAGCCTCACAGTCACAAAGGAGCTTGCATTTTAGTTATCTCTCTCATTCTCCCTCCCCTCCTTTTTCAGGGATATATTGTGCGTTTTTTTAAGTTTACATTAAAAAACTTCTATTTTAAAATTTTGGGTATTTTAAGTGTATACATAAACACTATTATTTTAACCTAAAAAGTTTTTATTCTTTTTTCATTAACTATCAATGATACATCGTTTCCAAACTGAAAATACTTTTTCTAAAACCATCAAGTTTGACTTTTACAACATCATAAAGAAGGATGACCCTCTCTTACCAATTAACACTGATGAAAGCAAAGATTGGGATTGGAAAGTGATTTCTAAGCAGTTACAGAGATTCAAATCTCTCCTTTACTTCACCATTCCAAAATGTTTTATCTTTCCCACTTTGCTGAGCTGTCTTTTTAATATTGGGAATTTTTATTTGTGTGTTTGCTTTGGGGACATATCTGGTATTGCTCAGGAATTACTTCTGGCTCTTCAATCACAGGTAAATCTAGAGGTGTTTAGGGTCCATATGAGGTACCTTGGATCTAATTCAGGTTGCCCACATTCAGACAATCGCTCTACCCACTGTATTATTTATTACTTTACTTCCTTCAGCAGTTATTGCTAATTTTAAGAGGCCTATGATAAAGGATGTCCCTGACACTGGTTGTTAAAGAATGCACTAGATTTAGACAAGTGAGTAGTGTGATAGGAGGAGGTATTATGGGTAGAGGAAAGAGCGTACCAATACCAAGATAATGTATCTTACTGTATATGTGAGTTACTGCATGAGATATTTACGACTCAGACTCTATTGCAATCAAGTATCACTCGTATTATCACTTGTCATCCCATTGCGCATCGATTTGCTCGAGCAGGAAGCAGTAACGTCTCCAATCGTCCCTGTCGCATGCTAGTGTAGCTCACTCCAGGAACACAAAGAACATCAAACCATCCTTCAAGGTCTTCACGAAGAAGTCCGGCCATCTTGTAGGTGGGTGGCCAGGCGTTCTTTTGAAGTCCCACAGAATCCAGTCAGTAATGGCTCTAGTCCAGCAGTCTTCTCCAAATCACATTACATGTCTGGCCCATCTGATTTTCGACGCCTTGGCCATCGAGGCAGCATCCCTGATCCTTGATCATCGATGGAGGTTGAAACTCCAGATTCCTTCTTTCACTTGAGTGAAGCGGGATACTCCACATCAATGTGCAAGCAGGTATTAAAACAAAACAAAACAAAACAGCCTATAGTACGTGTATCATCTCCAGGGGCTGCAACACAAAGAATGGTTATTTTATATCTATCATACATGAAAATAAAATATTACTTGACATCCCCTATTTTGGAAACTCAAATAGCACTATAATTTCTCTAAATTGTAGCTAATTTTACTAATTCAACTTTCCACAAATTACATCCCCTACTTCAGAGTTTTCCATTAAATCATCTTGGGAATACACAGAAGTTATTTTAGCACAAATATATAAACAATAATACTAATGCTGAGCTTTTGATCTGGTCTCAAGGAGACCTCCCTCATACTCACTAGTGCTGCTACAAATTCAGTGGATAAAAAGGGTAAAAATAGAAATTACTCCTTGCTTTGGATATGCACACTATTAGAATATTTGAAGGATTCACCTGAAACAGCTTTACCTTTAGTTGCTAAGCCCCCTTTTCCCCATAGAAGACTTTTGTCCAAGTGAGGCAAATGCAAGTGATGGATATATTTGTGTTTCTGTAACTCCTTCATATACATATAATAAAATATACCTATGGCACAGATCAAGTTCAGCCTAGACTCCTTTCTACGTTTGAAATGAATACTCTCAAGTCATGTCTCAGAGATAGTTCAAATGGGCTTCTGGTGACATTCTTACCATTTTGCTCTACACATTTGTCAACTGTCAACATGTATCAGACAGCTCTTTATCAAACTGGGTCACAAAAGCTGTATTTTTACCTCAATTCAGGAAAAGGGAAACTCCTTCCTTCTTATTTAATATAAATTTTTTCCTTATGAAAGTATTTAGGAAAACAGATTTCCCATTTCCTAAAATATTTAATTCCATTAAGTCACAATCTGAACTATTAATATAAAACACCTTAAAAGTAAAAAGCTACAGGGTCTGTGAGAGAGGTCAAGTGTGGGAGAAAATACATTGTGTGTGTGAAGCCCTGAATCTATCCCTAGCACCAGCATTGCAGAGTGTGGCCCTGGTATGCCAGAGCATGGTCTGAGCATCACAGGCCCATACATTGAAGTATCAGCACTCCAAGTGCCTCTGGGAAGGGACCCTAGTGAGAAAGAAAAGGTACAACCAGCAGAGTAGTGTGAAAAAAAGTCAAATGAAGTGGTTTCAGAAAGTGTTTTCAGTTTGAAAATTATTCCATTATGGAAACTTGATGGCTCATGAGAAGAATATAAACCCTTTATGCTAGAGAGAAGAATGTAGGATTTTTGATTTATTTATAACCTTAAGATCAAAGTGGATGGAGTTCAGATTCCAAGTCTGAAGTCAGGGCTTTGTTTGAATATAGGCAATGTCATTTGCGAAATATGTAGCTTTAAACAGCTTTTGAATGCATTGAATTTTAATATCTACATTTCAAAACATGAATGATCAAAATATTGTCTGGTTAATATTCTAACCAGAAGCATTATTGTATTAAATACGATAGTTATTTTCTTGTATCTTTTATGTGCCAGGCACTCTGCTAAGACCCTTGACATCCATAACTGATCACCTCATTCATACCCTGCAAGAGAGGTATTATGAACTGTTGAGGCTTATTCCAAGAACATAAAGCTAGTATCTGGCAGAACATTTATGAATTTAAGCCAGATCTCTCTGATGTCAGAGCCATCCTCTTTTTACCATAAATTGTTGCTTCTATAAATTGTTTTGCTTATAATTGGTGATTGTTTACTAGACCGAAGTCTTAAAAGGTATATCGAATCTTCTTACTACTTTAGAAGTACAGAACTTAATCAGAAAAAAATTTTTAAAAATTTATAAACATTTTCTGGATATATGAACAAATTAATAAGCAAACAATGAACAGTTTCCACCCCATTGTGGACATTAGGCTACATAAATATCTGACACTGTCAGTATTTTGAAACACAATAAAGGACACTCTCAACATAAGCAAATGTATGAAAGTAACCAGGAACATGCTTTTTAAAACATGGCAAATCTGACATTCACTGTCAACTAGAGCCAATCTCATTAATCAAAGGCGTGGGTGGGGATTAGGAGGGTGGAGGAAGGAGTGTTTACTGCTGCCTAAGAAACAAAATTGATTTAATATCTTCTGAAATTTTTAAGCTATCTCAAAATCTCAGGTAAAAAAAAAAACGTGCATTGGTATTTTAAACGAAAGTAAGAAGTAATGTATATGTTCATGTAGTGTCAAGGCTGTGATTTTTTAAAAGTTTTACATTCCTCTAAGTAAAATGCTATCTACATCTCACAACTTGTGGGTGTAAAGATTGTGAAACAAAGTTGGGCATAATCCATCAAACTCACACCCCATGCCAGCTTTAACTACTCATACTGGAACACAGGATCTAGGTAACATTTATGGGAAAATGTTTTAATCAAAACTGATTGCAACTGATGCATATTTCTTAGAAGAGTTCAGTTATTCCCCTGTGAGTTTTTCCAGTCCCCATGTAGCGTGTAGCATCTCTATCCATATCCTCCCTTCGAAAGGCCAAAGCAAAGGTTGTGTATTTGTTTGCTTGTTTATTTAGAATAGGAGACTCCCTAGCAGCACTCAAAGTCCTAACAGTTTGGCACTGAGCCTAATTATGTTAAGGGACCATGAGAACCACACCCAATAGAGTTCAGAGGCCCATGAGGTACTAGGTATTAAACTTGGGGCATTGAGCTTGCAAGGTAGAAATGATAGCTATTCTTTTAATTATCTCCACAGACCCAAGCTAATGTTTCTGAACAGCTACTGTGACCAGGGAGTGAAGTACATTTTCCTATCATGATGTGAACCAAAAGAGATGAATGATCTATTCCCATTTTAAAGATGAAATCATTTCACCTGGGAGACGCTAAGTAACCTGATTGTGGCCGTGCATTTAGTGAGTAATGGAGCTGGGATACAAACCTATTCTGTCTCATTCCAAAGCTACATCTGCTCCTCCAGATGGAAAAGGAATGGCTTAGCAGTACAGGAAAAATTTTAAAACTTCAACTTAAAATTAAAACATAAGGTAAAGTAAGACAAAAGCAGTTGTTTAAATATTGCTTTACCAATAAATTTAGGGAAGAGAATAAGAAATTGATATGTGTTAAGGGGATTGTTTTTGAGGTCATTTGGAATGGGTCTACAGATTTTAGGTATTCTATAGGAACTTTTGTAGAGGGAGGGGATAAAGGTCCTACCCCCAATTGTCTTAAGTACAGCAGGTTGAAGTGTACTACATATCTAGACACTCTACAATAATTGTCTTTCAGACTTTGGACATTCAAGTCTTTGCCAGTGGCATCTGACCTGCCTGTCACTGTGTTTCTTGCCCAACATGTGTGAGACACGGTGAGAAATAGAGACTCCATTCATAGTTTAGTACTGAAATCAGTCCTCAAAATTTCCCCTCTACATCCCTCACATGTGAATTTTCACTGGCCTCGCTCTTAGCTACTCAGCTTGCTCTTCTGAGTATTATACTCATCTTGAATCAATATCCTCATGGTCCTTTAGAGTTGGTATTTTCTTGCTTTTCCTCATTATAAACTTAGTTTCTCTCAATAGAACTTAGATATTATCATGATATAAGTCCAAATATGTTACTTCAGCATTTCTTTTAACATTCTTGTCTCAGTTCCAGAAATATTGTAACCTAGAATCATTGGTTTAGACAGTTATTCAAGTCTGTTCACATTAGACATCTAAGCAAAAGGTATACAAGTGTTAGTGACTTGGGGCCTATCTTTCTTAATCCCTGTGGTTATAAAAATCTTAAAATTTGTTTTAGAACATATTTATTTATAATTTTCTATGACTAAACGTTGGAATTGAATTTACTACATGGCTACATAACTGCATATATATATGTATACATACATACATAAACTATATATATACACATATATACATACCATGTTGTATTAAAATTTATCTGGGAAAAAATCTCTAACATAAAAGTTTAAAACATCCTAGTTTAAATCAATAACTCTCAAACCTGACTATATGATCAAGTGATTGACTTATAGAAAAGAACAATGCCTGAAACCTACCCTGCACCAATTAAACTCAATCTCCAAGTCTGTTGTTTCTGTCTTTCAACTAAAGAACCATGTCTATACTAATGACTGTCTTGGAAAGTTCCTTGAAACTGACATTCTAGAGAAATCTCTCCCAATCAGTACATCCAGGTTTTCATCTGAATTGTGTTTTTGCCTCAGGCTAATTTTCTGGCATGTTAACACAAAAAATGGCAAGCTTAGTTGATAACATGAAAACTTAATGACAATTGTTTTGCCTCATTCAAAACTGCCAGTCAGGTGATTGGCATTTTCCAATGTCGTTGGGGCATTAGTGCCCTATTGAGAGAAATGCTTGATGATAGGTCCTTTTGTTTGTCCACCCAACAAGAGAACCAAAAACACCTGATGATCACCTTTGCAGAAATAAGTGACATATGCCAAATTCTGCCTTTGCTACCTAAAAATGCCAATAGATGTGAGTACAAATTCAGATATGCACAGGATTTAGGTAAGTAGTATAGGTGAGGGGCTAGAGCAATAGCAAAGTGGATAGGGCGTTTTACCTTGCATAGAGCCAACCTGGGTTCAATTCCCAGCATCCCACATGATCCCCTGAGCACTGCCAGGAATAATTCCTGAGTGCATGAGTTAGGACTAATCCCTGTACATCTCCAGTTGTGACTCACCCTCCCCCCAAAGAAAAAGTAATGCAGGTGATCAAAAGGATTCAAAACAACTACAGAGATCATGTTCCATGAAATACGCATGTAATTCTCAGCTTACTGGTTGTCATTTTAGAGGAATATGAGCTTCATGGTACTATGAATCCTTTTAATGTTTATTCTACAGTTATGTACTCTTCCATGCCTTCACCCTCCCACCATCATATATGCAAAGACAGATTCTGTTTAGCTTCACTTACTCTACCCTATCACCTTTAATTTTTTACTTTTTTCAAGTACTTCCATCTTGTATGCACAAGACCTACTGATTACCAGCTCGTCATTTAACCCATATCAAACTTGCCAGCTAAGATGAACTTTCTTCTCCCCTCTTTGTCCCCCGTTCACTTTTTCACTTCTTTCCTTACTTTCTTCTTGTGTCAATTTTCATTCCTGCAACTATCTTTCTCGTCACTGTCTGTGAAGACCAAGTCCTGTTCTATTTGCTTAAAAAATTCAATTTCCTTAAAAAGAGCTAAAACCTCTGTCTTCTGACTTCAAAAGGAAGCTCATATGTACTGTTATTAACCAAAAGTTATTGGCATTATCATAGAAAAGTTCAGCTATAATGTACCCCTGACCCAGTAGTGCCACAAATTTATTCATATTACCCATATCTGTAATAAACAACAAGATTTTAGTATAATGTGAAGGTCATCCATAATGCATTTGTAAATTCATTCCAAACAACTCAGCCAAAAATGTCTATGTCTTTTCATTAAAATTTCAAAGAAAGTAAAGAATTTAAGTCATAAACCTACTGCTGGAAAGATAGTATAGCAGGTAAGACACTTGTCCTGCCCTCAGTTGACTCAGGTTCAATCCCTGGCACCTCATAAGGTACCTTGAACACTACCATAAGTGATTCCTAAGGGTACAGCCAGGAGTAATTCCTGAGAAATGACAGGAATGCCCTTAAACCAAAATTACATTAAAGCAAATGAAAGTAATAAGCCTAAAGCATACAATGTTAGCAACACATTATTTTCTTGTTTCCTGGTCTTGCATCTCTGGGAATATCTTCTTTCAGCAAAGATTGTAGAAAAGACTTTAAGATAGCAAAACTAAAAATAAAACAAAGAAAATACTGGAAAACACTACAAGAAAAAAATTAAAACCAAGTAATGGCATTTGGATTACCCTATTCTTCAAATCATTAAGTAGTCATTAAAATTGCAATAGTGTGTCTAGTTACCACTAAAGAAATACAGCCACTCTGATTGGATGCTAAGTCAAAATAATAATAATAATAATAATAATAATAATAATAATATCACTTGAAATCACTGTAATTTCTGAGTAAATATAAATGGAAAAGCCATGAATTATACTGATTAATTTGAGTTATTCCAATATCAATTGGAAGGTTTTGCTTATTATATACAAGTCTCCAAGACTTTCATCTTAAAGTTCTGAATTAGGGGCTGGAGGGATAGTACAGCAGCAGGTAGGGTGTTTGCCTTGCATGTGGCTGACCGCAGTTTGATTCCCAGCATCTTATATGGTCCCCCGAGCACCGTCAGGAGTATTTCCTGGATGCATGAGCCAGGAGTATCCCCTGTGCATCGCTGGGTGTGACCCAAAAAGAAAAAAAAGTTATGAATTAATCTATAGCCAGAGCGATAGCACAGCAGGTAGGGTGTTTGCCTTGCATGCAGCCCAAACGTGTTTGATTCCTCCATCCCTCTCAGATAGCCTGGCAAGCTACAGAGAGTATCCCGCCAGCACAGCAGGGTCTGGCAAATTCCCTGTGGCGTATTAGATATGGCAAAAACAGTAACAAGTCTCATACTCGGGACATTACTGGTACCCGGCTCGAGCAAATTGATGAACAACGTGAGGACAGTGCTATAGTGCTACAGCATTAAGAACACTTTATTTTTTACTTATACAACTTACTTTTTACAAGGTGTCATTATATGCACACAGGCACATATATATATATATGCAACAAAGTACAATAATATAACATTGTGAATCTGTATATAAATGCACATACATATGCATATGTTAAAAACTATCAGTAACTCTTGTCCTTTTGTTACCAAATTCATTTTCTATCTCTCATTCTTTTTTCAATTTTTTTAAATGAATCACTGTGAGATACCATTACAGATTTACAAACTTTCATGATTGCATTTCAGTCATACAATGATCAAGTACCTATCCCTGCACAAGT
Organism: Sorex fumeus; assembly: GCF_029834395.1. NCBI lineage: Eukaryota > Metazoa > Chordata > Mammalia > Eulipotyphla > Soricidae > Sorex > Sorex fumeus. The sequence continues at coordinate 17,954,367 of NW_026606092.1, read as the reverse complement.
GCCCATTCTACACCACCCATTTTCCCAGGAGCCTCCCACCACCTCTCCCATCCCCCACCCCACCCCCGCCTCTGTGGTAGGCACATTAAGAACACTTTTTAAAAATAACAGAGCCGTAAAAACTGGATTATGTTTAAAAGTATATTTTTAAAGTACACGTCAAGTAAAATGCAAAATAAGCATGGACATTTCCTTTTATTTTAAGGATATTATCTTTTTTAAAACATAAAATAATATTTATTTTCTTACTATGTTAGTATTTTAAGATTCACAAATTTTCACACTATCACCTTCTGAGCTTAAAAGAAAAGCACTGATTATTTCTTCAGCTTTTCTTTGCTAAGCAAAATAGTTCAATAAAATATTTTTTCAAACATGTAAATGAATCTGAATGTACATTTTGTACTCCACAGGTTACTTGTCAAGATTGCCTGCCTTACTTTTCTGTCCAACTTATCAAGCCATGTAAGTAAGTATTTATAAATTGTTTTAAGATCTCAAAATACTCATAAAATTTCTATAGTTCAATAAGATGACTTCTCTTTATAGACCAGAAAATAACGCATGTTAGCCCAAAATATTGAAATAAGATATTAAAGAGCTGAGTTAATCTATTTGCTACAATTCTTATAAGCCATTCTAATGTATAAAGACTTACCCAAATAGTTTAAGATATATTTCAGGTACTGGGGACTTCTAAGATATTGAACGTGCTTCAGTGATACTCAAAATAGATCAAACTAAGCATTGTAGGGTAAATACACAACATACAAAATGGAGGGAAACTCAGGGTTTTAGAGGTACACAGCTAAGAGACTGTAGAGCAGTATTTCTCAAAGACTTCCACTCCAAGTATATGAATCAAATTTACTCAGACCACTTGTCCCAAACTAATATAATCAGAATTATTTGCACAATACTCAGGATTTTAAAAACTCCTTTGGGAAATTATGAGTATACCAAAATTTTGTAATCACTACATTACAGAGGGGATAAAATTACATACAAATAGGCAACCAGTTCATGAAAAGATGTTTTAACACCACTAACCAGATAATAACTTACATCTGTTAACACCAAAAAAACAGAGGAGATCTTTTGTTGGGATACAGAGGAAACAAAAATATTGTACATGGTTTGCAGGAATAAAAATTTTAAATTGGTGCAGGCACTGTGGAAAATAATAAAAAATTTCCTCAAAAGTTAAAATTAGAATTATTGTATTACACAACAATCTGACTCCCAGGTTTACATTTTCGAAAATCAGAAAGCAAGCCATATAGAATCACCTAACCTTCATGCTTATTAGGACATTTTCACAGTAGTTAAAATAAGAAAACAACATCTAAATGCTAATCAGTGAATGCAGGCTTCTATACAAAGTATTAAACAGTCATGACAAAAAGTATATTCTGTAATTTGCCACAACTTGGATGCTACTTGAGGTGCTACAGTAAACAAGAAAATCCATATGAAGATAAAAATTTTATGCTATCACTTACTTATATTGAGGGGGGGAAATGCCAAACATACAGAAATGAAGAACAGAAAAATGTTCTCCAGAGGCTATATATAAAGGTCCAAAGTTTGTTTTCAGATGAAGAAGATCTTGGATATATTACTTATCATAATGAATATAGTTAAGGACTCGGTATCGTAGGATTGAAATGTGCTTGAAGAATGGAAGTTAAATGTTCTCACTACACACACAAAAAGGAGATAAACACATGAAGTGTTGGATGTGTTAATTAACTACATGGTAGGAATCCTGTCACAATGTATACATGTGACAAATCACCACAATGTATACTTTAAATATTTTACAATTTTATGTGTCAATTAGCCTGAAAAAAGCTAAATCTTTAATTAGAAAAATCACAAGTTTGGACATTTGGGAAACCCAGATTTCACCTCTGCTATCTGACATGAAAATGGAAATAGTAATAGTGCTACTACAGAGGACTATTGTGAAGATCAACTTAAATGAAATAACGTCTGTGAAACATGAAGTGTAGTTCTCTCTAAACCGGACTGATAATGTTGCACGTTCTCTACCTCAAAACACAGCACACCCACAAACTGGCAGCTTACAGGCCCTGGGAGGAATGAAAACCAGAATTCTAAGAAAGGCATTAAGACACCTGAGCTTTCTGTCAGATGTTGCAGGTGCCTCTATATTGCTTCAACAGCACCATTCAATTTTCTCTTAAAAAAAAAGAAACAAGGTCCGATTTAACATAAATCAGGGCACTAATGTGTTTACAGATGTATCACAAGGGGTGGACCTCAGTGCTTCTGTGAATTAGAAATCAAAGCTCATTTACATAATGTTTAGAAAGCTCACAAACTTCCTATTTTGTCTAAAATAATTGTGATTCTCCAAGGTTTTCCCAACTGTGCCAATTTGGCTGCAGTCACTGCTTGGATTGCCAGCCTGCATCCAGATTTCTCAGTCTAATCTTTGGCAGGATCCTACTCACTTCAGTTTCAGGACCAAGTAACTGGCAGCAGCCCAGAAGCTCAAGTGCACACTCCTGCCAAATCAACACTGGCCAGAAAAATTCTTCAAGAATGTGAAACAAAAGAGAGTTCAGCCCTTCCCTGCAATGCACAACCAAACTGAGTTGACCACCTAGCAACTGGTCCTCACTCCTCCAGTGGAAGGAGACATAACTAAAAATGCCACAATAGGCAACGCAGAGGCATAGGAATAAACATCCTATAACGACTTGTATTTTAAAAATGCAGATTTTTTTAAAGGTCAAATTGGTTTGCATCACATGAAATTATCAACCAAGCGACTGATACATCACGTGTGTTTGGGCCATGCTTGCATGGATTATGTGGTTGGCAGAAAATTCAGTGTGGACTCTTGATTGTATGTATTACGGGTCAGCAGTTTGACAAACCAGTTCACTTTAATTCCTAAATTATCTTTCTATGATACCTTCCTTGATTAAGAGAACATAAAAATGCCAGTACTCACTTCACTTTGTATCCTCTGCTAATAAATGTAACAGGAGTTGAACGACCAGAAAACTTCACAATTCTGAGCATAAGTACAATATGTTTCAAGCATTAGGATATTAAAGAGATAAATGTTTGACGATTGTATTTATATTTATTTTAAATAGTCTCTGCCCCCGCGCCTGGGTGTTCCTTCCCGGAGTCCCTTGGAGGGGAGCGGGTTGAGCTTTCCTCCCCGCCCCGACCAGGGCTACGGCAGCCGAAGACCTCCAGGACCAGCCACCACCATGCTGAGACCACTCTCCGCACCCATGAAGGTACTGGCAGAGGGACAAAGCCACGCGGGTTCCGGGGCCGAGACCTCCACGCCTACTCGAATTGGAGTCGAGCATCTTCCACCCAGATCCTCCAAATTCCAGTAGGCGGGGGTCACACCCACCACCTGGCCCCCTGGCGCCGTGTAATCCCATCAGCGGCCAAGACTCAGAGACTATAAAATCCAGATCCCGGAACTTTTTTTTATGACATCTTATTGTCTTATTTCTACTTTGGACAAACTTGCAGGCTATCGAATGTAGCCTGCCCACAGGGCAGAGTCTGGCAAACTCCCCGTGGCGTACCAATTATGCCAAATACCAGTAACAATGATGGGTCTCACTTTCCTAAATAGCCTTGAATATAATCTCAGGGCTAGGATGAAAGAGACGTTACTGGGGCCTGCTCGAGGCAATCGACGAATAACAGGATGATGAAAAAATGAAAATGTATTTATATTATGGAATCATATGAACTTAACTACTAGCAGCATGTTTAGGAAAACTAAAATTTAGAAAAGATACCACCAAACCTGAACCCAGCTATAATTAAATATGTAAATTAATCTTCGCAGTTTTATTTAAAACACAGGAGCTATTTGATCATAAATAATGAACAGTGATATTATTTCTGTTTCATCACAATTTAATTAATTAGGCACTTTATTCAAAATTTCTCTACAGAGGTTTTGTTCCAAGACTCTTTCAACATTTTCACTGAAATGTAGCAAAATGTAAACCCCAATAATCTCATACTTAAAAAATTAAGCTATCTTGTTATTGAATTAATAATGTTTTCATGCATCTATTCAAAAACTTCTACTAATGCTGAAAATGTTATCGGCAACCAATTAAGAACACTAAGTCAGCATAAATAATATTTATAAGTGCTGAAAATTAATACACAAATTGTAAATGTACAAATAATAGGATGAACATGTGAATATTTTAACTGTATGCAGGTTTATATAGAATCATAAAATTTTGTAATTCTTAATTCGCATTTTTGGGATTTGAGGCAAGAGATGGCACTGCCCTAGGTAGCCAGAGATGCATACCCTATCAAGGTTGACAAATCACATCAAAGAGATGTTGAAAACACCTGGCCCTAATTTATCTTAGGTGCCATCAACAGAACTAGTTGGAAAAGGCAAAATTCACTCAAATTCTTGTACATTGCCAATTAACTACATAGACCCCATTTGGCACAAACTTGAACAAATAATAATATGCGCTAAACACCTAACGTGCCTAAGGTAACCAGTTCCTCCGTTGCTTTGACATCATTTAACTCAAACACAATATGTATATTTTCAATCAATTTACTTTGGATTCATTTTTATATATGAAACATGGTCAGTGTTCCATGAACACATTTTCAGAGGAAAGATTGCTATAAATATGATGTGATAATGACTGGAATGTTTCAGGGAAGGACAGGAGGAGAAAAGAAGGCAAGTGCAAACTCATAAAATTTAAAATAAACTGTGAACTAAGACTTGGCATTTCATCATTTTTAAGCCGAAATCTAATTAGTAAGTTATGTCCTTTAAAAAAGTGTTGTAAGATTTTTCTTAAATAAATATGCAATTCAAGATTACTCTTTGAAAGAGTAATTTTGCTTATGACTTATGCTATGACAATAAATCCTGCTTTGGAATTTTGAAAAAATAATTTGGTAACAACACAGACAGATTACTTATTAATTCTAATATAAAACACAATAAGAGGTAATAAAATTTCAATCATTATTTTGTTACTACAAAAGTGTAGTTACAGCCCATCTGTGGGTTCTTGATTATTGTATGAAAGATTTGCATACAAAACTCGGATACTTAAGAACTTAAGGTTTATTGTACAATTTGAGTAGGTGGTTATGGGTTCCTCCCCCAATGTCCAGCTCTCTCCCTCTCTGACTGTACAAAGACAATCATCCTATAATGCTCATTGTTGCCCATTAAGATTACAACCTTGTCCAGATTCTGTGCTTCCTGTCTACCATGTATGATGGCCTAGACAGAAAAACTGGTAGTTTTCTGTTCAGTACTTTCCTAGTCTGAAATCTGCAGTGGAAACTTGTGTCCTTTTGCTGGGGATTGCTTCTTGGTAATCTGTTTCTGGACCTCTCCAACAGCTTCTTGTTTGTGTGGCTTTCCTTGGTCTTCAGTCATGGCCAAAAGACAAGGGTAATCCCAGCTTCTCTGCTGTCTGTCTGGGCACAGGACAGGGGCCAAAAAAGAGTTGTCGAGCTGGAAGATTCCTTTTATATCCTATTTCCCACTTCTATTTACCTCATTACCTATTTTGAATGGATACCTTTTCAGTGAGCAAAACTTAAATTTATCAATTAAATTAATTTACCTAGTACCCTCCCTTCTACTCCCACAGTTACAATTTGACAAAGAATTATGAATTCATTATGATCTATATTACCACTAATATTGATTATCAATGACATAGAGGTCTTGGCAATTAAATCTCATGTTTCTAAGTCAATTTATTATGCTAGGATAAACTATAACTTTAATATAAGAAATTTATATGTTCAAAGAATGTCATCATTAATCTATAGCTGGATAATGTTATAAAAATGTCTTTCATTTTGATTTGTAGAGATAATACAGCTGGTTGTGTGCTTGCCTTGCACTCTCCCAACTGTATTTAATCCCTAGTATTCCGTAGAAGTCACTTAGTACCACAGAATATATCCCTGAGCACAGAGCCAGGAGTAAGCTCTGAGCACCATACTAAGTGACACAAGTACTAAAAAAAAAATTGAAAAAAAATTACTCTCAGACTGTTAAATGTTTATGATAATCTACAAAATAAAAAAACTTATTTTATGAAATAATGAAATAAATACCATAAGATATATTGGGCTTTACCTGGTAGAATGCAAAACTGTCTAAAGATAATGGTAGAGGGATATTGGCAGTGTGGTGGCAGGTCTGATGCAATAACATTCTAAAACATAAACATTAATATTTTTGTAAAGCATGATACTTCCACAGGAAGTAAAGAAACTGTTTCCTATATGCTGGTAGTTAAAGATAAAACTTGGAATATATTAATATATAGATGAATTTAAAGTTACTTTTACTTTTTAAGTACAATGTCTCTTCTTCAGAAATAAAAAATTTACAATACAGGTCAAGAACCTTAATACTCTATTTCACAAGTTGGAAGCAAAATTTTGAGGTCTGTTTATATCATAAATATTGAGATCCCAAGCTTGGGGTTAAATTGCAGGACTAAACCACTTTAATATTTTTACCTGAAAAAAAAGATTCTTTTGCAAATCTAATTTAATTTTCATACTTTTATCAAGGAACAATTGATCCCATGCATCCTTTGTGGGATGGTTCCCGAGAAACACACATGGTCTTATCCAAGTGCTCAAGGTAGGTTCCAAGTACTATCATCCTGATTTCTAGGAATAGAGAACAGGTAAAACTTCAATCTGTACTGCAGCATTATTTAAAATTGTCAGAATCTAGAAACAGCCTGAGTGCCTGCTAACAGAAGACTGGTTAAAGAGACTATGGTATATGTACACAACGGAGTATTACTCAGTCACTAGGAAAAACAAAGTCATGAAATTCATTTATAAATGGATGGACATGGAGAGTGTCATGCTGAGTGAAATTAGTCAGAAGGAGAGGGACAGAGATATAATGATCACATTCTTTGTGAGATATTAATAAAATAGCATAATACTCATACTCAAGGACAGCAGAAAGAAGGACTAGGAGAAATGGTCCACAGTTGGAAGCCTGTTTCAAGTACTGGGGGAGAAGTGTTGGATAGATAAGTGACCACTATGACAATGATGGTTGGACATCATCACTCTAGATTGGACTGGTGTGCTTAAAGCAGGTAAAGGATCAAACATGAAAACTTCTCAGTATCTGTATTGCAAACCATCACTTGTATCACTTGTATCACTTGTCATCCCGTTGTTCATTGATTTGCCTGAGTGGGGGCCAGTAACATCTCCATTTGTTTCTGTTTCATGCTAGTGTATTCCAATGGCATCTGCTCACTCCAGGAACATGAAGAGCATCAAACCTTTGGGTTTGAGCTTGGTTCAGGGTCTTAACAAAGAAGTTGGACCATTTTGTAGGTGGGCAACAGAGTGTTCTTTTGATGTCCCATGGAATCCAGTTGGTAATGGCTCTAGTCCAGCGGTCATCTCCAAATTGCATTACCTATCTGGTTCATCAGATTTTCAACACCTTGGCAAATGAGGCAGCATCCCTGATCTTCTATCGTCAACAGAGGTCAGAACTCTTGATTGCTTCTCTCACTTGAGTGAAGCATGATATTCCAAGCATAGCTCTTTGGTTCCTCTTTGGGTGACCCAAATAGCAATCTCATCCTGTTTTCATAGTGCCAAGGTCTCTTAGGCATATGTTAATGCAGGAAAAATGGTGGCGTAGAAAAGATGTTCCCGAAGTCGGAGGTTCTTCATTCTCTTAACAACTTCTTCAACGGTCTTGAAGGCATTCCACATTGCTCTCTTCCCCCTGCAGAGCTCAGGTGTCAGGTCATTCATCATGTTGAGTTCTCGACTTAGGTACACATAACTGCTGCATTCAGAGATGTTCATTCCATTGAGAGCAAATGGAACGTCAGGGACTAGTCCACTTCTCATGAACATTGTGAGATTCAGCTGCAGCCCAACCTTTCCACACTCACGGTCAAAGTCGGCCAGCATGTGTGCCACTTGGCTGGTGTTTGGTGTTATTAGAATGATGTCATCAGTGAAGCGGAGATGGTGTAGTTGCCGACCATCTATCTTCACTCCCTTTTCTTCCCATTCCAGTAGTTGCATGAATTTCTTGAGGGTGGCATTTATGAGTTTCGGTGAAATGGTATCACCCTTCCGAATGCCTCTCTTTACATCAATGATCACTTCTTTGTAGAATGATGAAATCCCAGTGGTGAATCCATATTATAGCTCACGGAGGATCCTGATGTAACTGAGTTTGAATGTCCTGTTTAGCTAGGGCTTTGATGATCACTTCCGTCTCAACAGAATCAAAGGCTTTCTTAAATCAATGATGAACGTTAGAGCAGCATCTTGAACTCTCGCAAAACCTCAATGAGCTTGGTCACCTTGTGGATATAGTCCATCATGCTGAATCCTTTGTGAAACCTGACTTGCTCACATGGTGGTCCTTCATCTAGTGTTCTGCCTATTCTATTCAGGATGACTCGAGTGAACAACTTGTAAATGATGGACAACAGGCAGATTGGGCAATAGTTGCCGAAGAGTGTCTCCCTTCTTGTACAACAGAACAGTTCTGCTGGTTTTCCATTGGAATAGAAACTTGCGTTCAGACAGGTAGTATGTGAAGAGCTGAGCCAGTGTACTGACTAGTACCGGTGGCAGATTCTTTAGATTCTTCTGGACAATCAGGCCGAGCCTCAAGCATGAGTGAAGTCCCGTGGAACCTAGGTACTGTGGAACTTTGCGACCTTGGACTCTGGGCTAAATGGGACCTCGGAGAAGAGATCCTCTGCATGCTTCCCCCTATATCTGGTGACCCAGAGGTCACATCCATAAGCACTCACTGCCAGCGCCAGATAATCTGCTCATCAGCTGACCTCATCACCCAACCACTGCCACACTTAAGGACACTTTCCAGACTGCGTGGCTGCCCAACACACCATAAGATACTTCCTAACCATTTTCCATAATTACCACACCATATTTGATGGCATTAAAATATGGTGTAAGCCATATGGTTCACCATCTCATTGTGTCTGGTGGTGGCAATGGTGCCAGCCTGAGAAGAGTGAACCAACAGGTGCTGCAGATCCTTACAACATGTCAGTCGACCAAAAGCTTGAATTAGGTAGACTAGGAGCACATGCAAGGGCAGTTAGAGGCCTCCCTAAAAACCTTCATCCCTTTCAGTGAGCTCAGCAAGCTACCAAGAGTATCCCACCTGCACGGCAAAGCCTGGCAAGCTACCCATGGCACATTCAAAATTCCCAAACCAGTAACAATGATGGGCCTCATTCCCCTGACTATGAAAGAGCCCCCAATATGACAGCATTAAGAAGAATGAGCAAGGAGAGGCTGAAATAATCTCAGGGTCGGACTAGGCTGCCAAAATGAAGTACTAAAATGACTTTCAATGCACATACGCTGGCATCAAAAGCATTCATCAAGGACCTGATGGTGCAACTGCCGAAGATCAAGTACAACATCTTTGGTCTGACTGAGACGAGAAGTCATTATTCAAATCACGCCATTTTTGACACTGGAGAAGAACTCTTTCTCAGAACATGCAACAACAGAGGTGTCGGTGGTGTCAGAGTCCTCGTCAACACAAATTTGGCCATGAGCATTGATTCATTTGAATGCCTAACAACCTGAATCAGATGCTTATGCTTGAATAGAGGTGGCTCATTGCTGGCAGTTTCTATCTTCATCGTCTACACACCAACATCCAACAGTGGTGAAGAAGAAATCGAGTTCTACATGGAGATGGAGATGTTCTATAAAGAAGACCACACCTGACAGGCACAGAGGCCCAGCTCTGGGCAACAAAGCTGAACGACTCCAATTCCAACAGGTACAGCCTGCCCCCAAGGGCCTGGGTCCCTCTCTGGGCACGCGCAGCTAGAAACAGCCCCTAGACAGCCAGTTTTCAACCCCTGATCGGCGTGGGACGGGCACAGAGGCCCAGCTCTGGGCACAAAGCTGAACGGCTCCAATTCCAACAGGTACAGCCTGCCCCCAAGGGCCTGGGTCCCTCTCTGGGCACGCGCAGCTAGAAACAGCCCCTAGACAGCCGGTTTTCAACCCCTGATCTGCATGGGACGGGCACAGAGGCCCAGCTCTGGGCAACAAAGCTGAACGGCTCCAATTCCAAACAGGAGATGTTCCCAACTCCTCGCCCAGTGCCAGGGACTCTTTCCTGAGCCTCGGCCGCTCACGCGGCCGCGAAATATTTTCCCACTACATATGCCATAGGAACCATAAGCTAACTTCTTAGATGGAAACTTCTCTATTTTAGCTCAGCCACTAGAAACACAGTAGCCAATAACTCATAAGCCTATCTTAACTCACACTGCATATCAAGCAGAATAGTAACAGTGAACGTGAAGGACTAAACCACACCTCTCACCATGGTAAAGCAACGCAAAAGCCCACCAAACATTCATATTGAAGAGTCTAGCCCAGATGACACCAACAGTACTGTAGTGTTAGACAACCTCTCTGACAAGGAATTCAGAAGGGAGCTACTTAGGATGCTTAGGGAATTAAAAGAAACAATGGAAAGCAATGCCAATAGAAGACAAGAGGATCTGAAGGCAGAAATGAGGAAAATGCAATCAGAAATGTCAACCTGAAAAATCTCGTAGGCGAATTGCAAAGCTCAGTGGAAGGCCTCAGCAGCAGAGTAAGAGCAGCTGAGAACAGAATCAGTGAGCTCGAAGATGAAGTTCAGAGACTCTCCAGAAAAGAGAAGAAAATGGAAAAGAGACTCACAATTCGGGAACAGATGGCAAGAGAAGATCGTGATGAAGCCAAGAGGGGTAACATAAGAATTATTGGAGTCCCAGAGGGACAGGAAGAAAACCTCTATGAAGAAGAAACTGTCAAAGAAATCATTGCTACAACATTTCCAGAGCTGAAGAAAACTTGTGACCACATTCAGGAGGCCCGAAGGGTACCAGCTAGAAGAAATCCGAATAAAAACACCCCAAGAGACATTCTGATCAAAATGACCAAAACCTTAGACAGAGACAAAATTCTGAAAGCAGCAAGATTGAAGAAAGAAATCTCTTACAAAGGAGCATCCTTAAAATTCACAGCTGATTTTTCTGATGAAACCCTCATGGCCCGAAAACAGTGGTGGGAAATAGTAAAAAAACTCAATGAAATAAATGCCTCCCCCAAAATACTTTTCCCAGCAAGACTCTCATTCATAATAGAAGGAATAACACACAGTTTCACAGACAAACAACAGCTCAGGAACTTCATAGACTCAAAACCTTGGGTACAAGAACAACTAAATGGGCTACTTTAAGGCAAAAAAGTCCCCTCAAATACACCAAATTTTAACAGAACAATGGGACAAAATCCCATAACAATAATCTCTCTCAAAGTCAATGGGCTAAACGCACCAATTAAAAGACATAGAGTGGCAGGATGGATTGGAAAAATTAAACCCAACATTCTGCTGCCTGCAAGAAACGCATCTCAATAGTCAAAGCAAACAGAGACTCAGAGTCAAAGGCTGGAAAACAATCCTACAGGCAAACAGCTCCCATAAAAAAGCTGGGGTAGCCATCCTTATATCAGACCACATCGATTTCAGAGTGAAGAAGGTCATAAGAGACAGTGAAGGCCATTTCTTATTGATCAGAGGATCTGTACAACAGGAAGAACTTACAATAATAAATGTATATGCATCTAATGAGAGACTAGCAAAGTACTTAAAACAACTACTCATATATTTGGAAAAAGACATCAATAGCAACACAATACTAGTGGGAGACTTCAACACTGCTTTATCACCTCTTGATAGATCAACCAGACTCAAGCTTAGCAAGGACATACTTCATTTGAGGGAAACAATGGAAGAAAGGGACTTAGTAGATATATACAGGACACTTCATCCACAAAAAGCTGAATACACATTCTTCTCAAGCGTACATGGAACATTCTCCAAGATAGAATACATGCTGAGCCACAAAACATGCCTCCATAAAATTAAGAAGGTAGAGATTGTATCAACAATCTTCTCAGACCATAATGCGCTGAAATTAGAAGTAAATCACATACAAAAACAGAAAACTAAATCAAACACCTGGAAATTAAACAGTGCACTATTGAACAACGAGTGGATTAGACAGGAAATCAAAGAGGAAATCAAAAGATTCCTAGAAACGAATGAAAATGAGAACACGAGTTACCAAAACTTATGGGACACAGCAAAGTCTGTGTTAAGAGGAAAGTTTATAGCTCTACAAGCATTCCTAAGGAAGGAGGAGCGAGCACACATAAGTGACCTAACCTCACAGCTTAAGAGCTTGGAGAAGGACCAAAAAAAGGAGCACAACCCGAACAGGAGAAAGGAAATAATAAAACTCAGAGCAGAGATTAACGAGATGGAAACCCAAAAAACAATCCGAAAGATCAATGAAACCAAAAGCTGTTTCTTTGAGAAAATTAACAAGATCGATAAGCCTCTAGCAAAACTCACAAAGAAAGGGAGAGAGAAAACCCTAATAAACCGAATCAGAAATGAAAAGGGGGTCATTACAACAGAAACCACAGAAACTCATAGGATCCTCAGGGAGTACTTTGAGAAGCTTTATGCCACGGAACATCAAAACCTCGAGGAAATGGATAAATTCCTAGACTCCTACAGACTCCCAAGGCTGAACCAAGAAGACCTGGAATACCTGAACAGACCTATCACCATCAAGGAAATTGAAATGGTAATAAAAAGTCTCCCCAAGCACAAAAGTCCTGGCCCGGATGGATTCACTAGTGAATTCTTCCAAATCTTTAAAGAGGACTTACTCCCAATACTCTTTAAGCTTTTCCACGAAATTAAAATATCAAAAACACTTCCGAACAGTTTCTACGAAGCAAATATCACACTGATACCAAAAGCAGACAGAGATACCACAAAGAAAGAGAATTACAGACCGATATCCCTGATAAACACAGATGCAAAGATCCTCAACAAACTACTAGCAAATAGAATCCAACTACTCATCAAAAAGATCATACACCATGACCAAGTAGGATTCATTCCAGGGATGCAAGGATGGTTTAACATTCGGAAATCAATCAACATAATCCACCATATCAACAAAAGAAAAGATAAGAAGCATATGATCATATCAATAGATGCAGAGAAAGCATTTGATAAGATCCAGCACCCCTTTATGATGAAAACCCTAGCCAAAATGGGTATAGAGGGGACCTTCCTCAGCATAATTAAAGCCATCTACCACAAGCCTACAGCAAGCATCATCCTCAATGGGGAAAAACTGAGAGCCTTCCCTCTAAGATCAGGGACGAGACAGGGATGCCCACTCTCTCCACTGCTGTTCAATATAGTACTGGAAGTACTTGCAATAGCGATTAGGCAGGAAAAAGATATTAAGGGCATTCAGGTAGGAAAGGAAGAAATCAAGCTCTCACTATTCGCAGATGATATGATACTCTACTTAGAGAACCCAATAACTTCCACCAAAAAACTCCTAGAAACAATAGACTCGTATAGTAAATTTGCAGGTTATAAAATCAATACCCAAAAGTCCATGGCTTTCCTATACGCAAACAGTGAGAGAGAAGAAATCAACATGAAAAAAACAATCCCATTCACAATTGTGCCCCAGAAAATCAAGTACCTAGGAATCAGCTTAACTAAGGAAGTAAAGGACCTGTACAAAGAAAACTACAAAACGCTACTTCAGGAAATAAAAGAGGACATGAGGAAATGGAAAGATATCCCCTGCTCATGGGTCGGGAGACTTAACATTGTCAAAATGGCAATACTACCGAAAGCATTGTATAAATTCAATGCAATCCCAATAAGGAGACCCATGACATTCTTCAAAGAAATGGAGCAAACACTCTTGAAATTTATATGGAACAATAAGCCCTCACGAATAGCTAAAGCAATTCTTGGGAAAAAGAAAATGGGAGGAATCAACCTCCCAAACTTCAAACTGTACTACAAAGCAGTAATAATTAAAACAGCATGGTACTGGAACAAAGGCAGAACTGCAGACCAATGGAACAGGGTTGAATACACTGACATCTCTCCTCAATCATATGCTCATCTAATCTTTGATAAAGGTGCAAGTAATGTGAAGTGGAGTAAGGAAAGCCTCTTTAATAAATTGTGTTGGCATCACTGGACGGCTCCATGCAAAAAAACAGGCTCAGAACTCTGCCTAACACCATGTACAAAAGTAAGATCAAAATGGATTAAAGACCTCAACATCAGACCAGAAACCGTAAGTTACATTGAAGATAAAGTTGGCAAAACCCTCCATGACATTGAAGCTAATGGTATCTTCAAAGTGCCACACCACTGGCCGAGCAAGTGAAAACAGAGATAGATAAATGGGACTATCTTAAACTAAGAAGCTTCTGCACCTCCAAAGAAACAGTGACCAAAATACAAAGACAGTCTACAGAATGGGAAAGGATATTCACCGAATACACATCTGACAAGGGGTTGATATCCAGGATATACAAAATACTGGTTAAACTCCACAAGAAGAAAACATCCAACCCCATCCAAAAATGGGGCAATGAAATGAACAGAAACTTTCTCAAAGAAGAAATCCGAATGGCAAAAAAGCACATGAGAAAATGCTCTACATCATTAATCATCAGGGAGATGCAGATCAAAACCACAATGAGATACCATCTCACACCTCAGAGACTGACCCACATTCAAAAGAACAAAAGCAACCGATGCTGGCGTGGATGTGGCGAGAAAGGGACACTCCTTCACTGTTGGTGGGAATGTCGACTGGTTCAGCCCTTCTGGAAAACAGTATGGACGATTCTCAAAAAATTAGAAATTGAGCTCCCATTTGACCCAGCAATACCACTCCTGGGAATATATCTCAGAGAGGCAAAAATGTATAGTCGAAGTGACATCTGCACTTGTTTGTTCATTGCAGCACTCTTTACAATAGCCAGAAACTGGAAGAAACCTGAATGCCCAAGAACAGATGACTGGTTAAAGAAACTTTGGTGCATCTACACTATGGAGTACTATGTAGCTCTTAGAAAAGATGAAGTCATGAAATTTACATACAAGTGGTACAATATGGAAAGTATCATGCTAAGCGAAATGAGTCAGAAAGAGAGGGATAGACATAGAAAAATTGCATTCATCTGGGGGATATAAAGTAACAAAGTATGAGATTAATACCCAAGAATAGCTGAGATCAGCACCAGGAGGATTACTCCATAACTTAGAGGCCAGCCGGGTATCCTGGAGGAAAGGGCAGTTCAGATAGAGAAGGGAGCACCAAATAAAGGATGTTTGGAGGATCCTCCCAGGAGGGGAGATGCATGTCGAAAGTAGACTATGGACTGAACATGTTTGCCACTCAATGCCTCTTTTGCAGACCACAACACCCAAAAGGAGAGAGAGAACACAGGGGATTGCCCTGCCACAGAGACGGGGGGATGGGGGGATGGGGGTGGGAGGGATATTATCCATGGTGGTGGAAAATGGGCACTGGTGGAGGAATGGGTATCTGATCATTGTATAATTGAAACCAAAGCACAAAAAATTGTAAATCTACAACTTTAAAAAAAATAAAATAAAATAAAGGGGAAAAAAAAAGAAGACCACACCTTCTACCAGATCATTGTCAGTGATTTTAATGCCAAGATAGGACTGAGAAGATCGCCCAAAGAACTCTACATCAGGCCCCATGGCCTAGAATGGAACGAACAGGGTGAGAGACTGTCTGAGTTCATCATGTCGACCAAGACCATCCATGATAACTCACAATTCCAGAAGGCCAAATCTAAATGTTGTGCATGGGAGTCTCCTGGTGGACAGTTCCACAATGAAATTGACATCATATTCAATCGATGGTTTTGCCTGACTGATGTCGCTATTGTCCCAAAATTCCAAACAGGATCGGATCACCGTCTCCTTCGTGTGAAATTCTACTTCATAGAGTGGGGAGAAAGTTCTGCAAAGTTTAAGAAGAGAAAACCCAGAACCACCAACTGGGAGCTCTTTGGTACTATTACAACAATATGGAAGATGCCTTCATTGACAACATAGATGAGGAATATGATCAACTGCTTAAGCACCTCCATGACTGTGCGAGGAATGCCAAGATAGAGAGAAAGCCACAAGCAGATGCCTGTTTTTGAAAACTCTCGAGCTCATTAGCCAGCATGATCTGGAATGAGCCTCAAGCAATCACAAGCTAATGTCTGAGCTCACAAAGCTGTGCAGAGAAGCGATAAAAGAAGACCTCAAAAGAGAGAAGAGCAGCAGTTTTGGCCAATGTGGCAGAAGCCGGGAAAAGTGTTCACAATGCCGCCTGTCCTTTGCCAACTATAAAACCAAGATGACTGCCCTCCTCGTCCTGATGGATCTATCACATCTTCCCAAAGGGCAATGGAGAAGATTATTCACGACTTCTACTCAGATCTCTTCGATAGCCACGCCCACCTGCCCACATACCAAATTCCGAAGGATGGGTATGTCATTCCCAGTGTTCTCCCTTCCTTATCTGATATACCATTTCATCAGTAAAGAAGCGCCAGCACCAGGTCCAGGCAAGGTCAGACCTGATCACCTGAAGAATTGAAAACCATTGCAAAGAAGAAGGGAGGGAGGGAGGGAGGGAGGGAGGGAGGGAGGGAGGGAGGGAGAGAGAGAGAGAGAGAGGGAAAATCGTATGCCATATAGGCAGGCTGAGAGGGTGCAGGTGGTAGGAGGGAACTGAAACATTGGTGGTGGGAAATATACACTGCTGGAGCGATGGGAAACTGAGATATTGTATGATGGAAAACCAATCATAAACAGCTTTGTAATTGTGAATCTCATGGTATTTCAATAAAAATGAATAATTTCTTTAAAGTTCAGTCTGTGAATGTGACCTATAGAATGAAGAATATTAGCAAAGATATCGTGACAAGTAGAAGTTGATATATGATGCTTTATTGATTCAAGTCAATAAATTAGCATTCAGTGGCAATATACATTCAAACTAGGTGTATACCTTCTGTATTAAAAACAGTGTTCTCCATTCTCAAAAACAAACAAGAAATAGCCAGTAGAGGAATAGAGAAATAGACAGCAAACCAATCTCACCAGAAGTCTGAAGATAATAGTTTAAAAGGATAAAAGAGTAGAATTTAAACTATTGAGAAAAGAAAACTATACTTCCAACTCAATTTAACTCTTGATAAGACAAAGTCCACAAATAGTTGGACCTGTTCTTTTTCTGCATCTTCCACTTTGTAGTAATAATTTAAGTTAATATAGGCAAACCACTAATGTAATACTGACATATTATTAGCTGAAAATGCTAGAAGTTAACAAAACTGACAATTTAATAATTGTCAAATAATTTGTGAATATAAAAATAAACCAAGAGGGTGATATAGTGATAGTGTAGCAGGTAAGGCACTTGCCTTGAATGCAGCCAATTTAGATTTGATCCCCAGAACCATATATAGTCCTTAAACCCTTCCAGGAGTGACCTTTGAGCAGAGTCAGGAGTAGTCTTTGAGCACAGCCAAGTATATCCACTCAAGAATGAATAAATACATAAGCCAAAAGCAAGTTTGCTAAAATAATTGCAATGGCAGAAATGTATTAATTTCAAATCTACTGAGGTTGCCCATTCTACCTTAGTACAGGGGAAAAATGTTTAATTAAAATAAACCAACAGGATTTGCAATGTTAGTAATTCTATTTTTAGTAAAATAGATAAAAATAGTCATCAAAATTCATCCTCTTAAGCCTTTATTAAATGTATAAAAAGTGGGTTTGGCAGCATGTTAAAAGACAGGAATCAATCATCAAAAAGAATCAATGAAAATAGGTGCCTAGATAAAAGCCTCAACTAAACGACATTAACTGAGGAAGCATCCTCTCTGTTCATGTTCCAAACTATGGGAATTTAAATATCATCAGAGCCTCAGTAAGTATTAGTTCCTAGCATCAAGGATTTTCCCAAAAATTTAGTTTTAGCTCTAGGTGGGGTTTTTGTTTGCTTGTTTGTTTAATCATGATCCAGAAAATTCTCAAGTTACTAGGGAATTTTTGAAGAATTTCTCAGACATAATGAATAATTGTCATGATGCTTATTGAACACATGATAAGTGGGGTTCATAGAGGAAACTTTAATTGAAAATGTTCTCAATGCCAATTTGATGAACTGTAGGTAAGAGGAAATCAGTATTCATATTAACTCTGTGTCCTCATTGATTTCCTTTCTTCCTTTGTTTCCTTTGAAGGGGGTTTTGGGCCAAAATCAGTAGTGCTAGGGGTTACTCCTGGCTCTGCACCCAGGGATCAATCCTGGCGGAGCTCTGGGACCATATGGGGTACTGGGAATTGAAGCATGCTGTCTTGCAGCTGTATGTGAGGTTTACTGGTTCTACCATTTATCCAGTCCCTTCTTTCTTGATTTTAATCTCAATGGATTTCTCTGAAGCATCACACCTGGGGATGGGGGCGTGTCTGGTTGAGGTGGGGAATCAACCTGGGCTCATATTCAAAAGAACAAACCTGGCAGTCTTCTGATGTAGAACAACCTTAAAATATCCACGTGCCTGCAAATTGTCTGCAAGTTTGACTGCCAAAGGAATTGCCTTGGTTGGCATTCATGTCCAGTGACCTACCAGTGAGAATGCAGTGACAGAAGCTTGCTAGCCTGCATGTAGCTAAAAAGGTGGTTTTCATCCAGGGCATCTGCTGCATTGTTAAGCAAAACCATATGGAGCAGCATGTTTGGAGGGACTAAAGTTATTTATATTCACAGTGGAATGTCCCTATATTGGGGTCTTAACATAGCATAGGAAATCCTCTTGTGATATTATGTCTAAAGCCCCATTTGTTCACATAGATGAGTGAAGAGTCATTTTTACGGAAAAAGTTATACTTAAATTCAGAACACCAGGATAAATTAGATTGAAGGGGAGAAATTCAAAGCTATTTTGTGACAGCAGCACTTTTCACAAGCTTTATGTTAATATCTCATGCTAGTAAAAAGAACTTTGTTCTATTTTCCATATGGTTTTTGAAAAGAAAAGTATCCACTTTCTCTATAAAATGTACCCAAAAAAGCGTGTCTTTAAATTTTCCTCTTCAAGAAATTGGGTCAATGAAGAAGAAATATTAAATGCATATAAATATTAAATTTCTTAGGAGGAAAGTAAGCATGACTACACAAATCAACATGGCTATTTTATATATCTATTATTGGTTACAGTAAATACAGACCTAATAGTAAATACATCTGAAAGACTCCTAAGTCTTAATTGAAATTTTGTGATAGGTGTATTTATAATGTGTTTTCCAATTATTAGAAGAAACATTGATGTTTTCTGTTACTGATCCACTTTCTGTTCATGCCTAGTAATAGATAGAGATTAATGATGATGACCGTATATTATTGTATTCATCTACTTGTGCCTCCCTTGCTTTCCATTATCATAGCTACTCTGCAGTAAAACTTACAGAGAAAGTGATTGGAAGATGCTTGGGGGTGTCCCCAATAGAGCAAGTGGAACTTTGGCTACTTAGAGAGTTCCCTCAGAGTGACACCCTTCATGGATAATAAACTCCCTCAATTTCTTCTACTTAGAAATTTTATGACAATCTGAGAGGCATTTTTATGAGGAGTAAATATTTAGTCAATAATACTTACAATTAGAACATGCTTTTTGATCACTTTGCTATGGTCTTAATTTTTTTGTTAGATATAATATCAAAATAATTTCTGCTTATTATAATCATTTATATCCTTCAAGGATACTCATCTCTGAAATTACAACTTAGTTTATAAAATACAATAACTTTGTACAAATGTACAGAATACTGTTGTACAAACTAAGCTGCATATATATGTTTATATATATGTGTGTATATAAGATATATATATATATATATATCATACAACTAGATTATAAAACCTCACAGAGCAAAAAATATATCTTAGTCATGCTTTCTTGGAGATAAACTGATCTTGTGAATGAACTTAGAAATGCCATACAAAGAGCAAACATTGTGCAATATGTATATGAAAAAGTGACATTTGTGCCACCCTTACCATTTCTGGATTATACTCATGACTAAAGAATTTCTTCTGGGTTGTAACAGAGAAATGAAAAGAAGAAATACACTTTGCACTAGTGAATTCTACAGGGCTAGCTACATAGGCACAGAGCCAATTTGAGTAAATTGATAAAAAGTATTTTGTATGAGAAAATACATTAATTTATTTGCTATCTGTCGTATCTGATATCTGGTAAGATGCTAAATGGACACACTCAGCACTATCAGGCCAGTTGTTGAGACTGAATCATTAGTAAATGGTCAGGCTATTTGAGAAAAAGAATGTGAAATTGATCTGCAGAGAAAAGATCACTGAAATCCAGAGAATGGATTAAATGGTGACTTATACCCAAACCCTCTCTCCGTTTTATTTTTTATCTTATTTAAATATTAGTGTGCATTGAGTTATCCAAAACAAAAATGACCACAGCCAGGAATAATTCCCGAGTGCAAAGCCAGGAGTAACCCCTGTGCATCACCGGGTGTGACCCAAAAAGCAAAAAGAAAAAGAAATATTTTGCTTGTATTTTTAAATATGTTTTCGGTAATTTTCATCAAAAAAGAAGGAAATATAAGTACTCTATATTTAGACAGTGAAACATCAATATATTTTATGTTCCCAATATTTAGCAAAGAACACAAAGAGGAGCCCAGTACTATGAACTTCAAAGTTCATACAAAACATTGAAAATCCTATCCCGAGGCAACAGGAGAAAGCGTGTTAATTGATAATTTGCAGAACTCCCAGAGTCAACCCACATGTGAGAAATTCTAGAAAAACAATGTGCCCTTCCATATTAATTGACTCAACTCCTTGTAGCACACAGTCTAATGAATAGATGGGGGTGAGACAGTGGACAGCTGGATATCAGAGAAGCATGTGATACAACTGCATGACACACAGATTGATTTACAAGATCAAAAACATAGCTTAGGGGAAGAACTCTTGGAATGGATTACAAATTGGCCTGGGGACAGGAAACTAGTGTCAGCCAGAGGGAGGGGACTTAGTGACAAGTCATATAATAAGCAATGGTCAATAATTTGGTCTTTACATGCAAGTATAAGATTTGTAAACAGGATTTGGGGAGAGATTAAATGACACTTTTTATAGAAATTGAAATGAGGTAGTAACTGGAAGAAAATGTATTAGAACTGTCCATTTGATAACAGAAATCTCAGACGCAAAGGAATGCCTTCCATTGCAGGCCAACAGAAATTTTCTTCAATTCCCAATGAGAGTGATTTAAAAACTCAGAGTACACACCCAGAAATCCTTTTATACATTTGATAGAGTAATTTATGCCAGTTGAACTTAATTTTAAAAGTATGGAGTTTTCCTTTGTTATAACTTCTATAATTTTTCTATTTGTTCTATTTTCTAACATTTTATTCTAATATATTTGAGGCAGTTTGGAAATTAAAAACTCAAAGCAAAATAAAAACTGGCCAAAGGGGATGAGAATGTGGCTTAACTGCAGAGAATATGACTCACGTGTGAGGCTGGTCTAGGTCCAATACCCATGACTGGATGGGAAAATATTGGCCTTCACCACAGATAATTGATAAAATCTAGCCTCAAAGTACATATTTTGCTAATAATAGGGATTGGAGGCTCTTAACTTGGACTGAGATAATTGGTTAAGATTTTGATACAAGATGTTTATAAGAGAATACATGAGGAGAGTAAAAACAAGACTTTTAAAAATTTTATAACAAATGATTCTGAGTTTCTAGTCTCTAGGCCCAGGAATACGTATTTTAAATATCTATGGGTAATTTTTATGACCATAAGATATTGAAAACATATCATAGTATTATAAGAAATCAGCAGTTTCTTCTTTCTGGTGATCTCTTTTGTTAAGACCCAGAAAAATGTTACAAAATTCTGAGACACACAAAATGTGATCTTTTTTTTTTTTTATTGAATCACTGTGGGAAAGGTTACAAAGCTTTCAGGTTTAGGTCTCAGTCATGCAAATATCAAACACATTTCCCTTTACCAATACTTATTTTTTACCATGAAGAACCCCAATAAAACCCCACCCCCCACCCCTCCCAGTCCCTGTGAGGCAGATGAATTCTAGTTAACACTCTATCTGCTTTGATTAGATTCATTGTTTCAATAAAAGATTCACCACTATTATTTAGAGTTTACCCCCCTCTCCAAATCAGACATGCTGAAGAAGCATTGTGAAGTGATTTGCTTTCTACAGCTGGGTTCAAGAATTAAATGTTGGTTTTGGATTTCTGCTATTTTACTTATTGTCCCTGGAAGTATTTCTACTGAAAGTCAGATAGTTAAGAAATTGGTTTCTGTGCTCTGGAGTCGTGGCCGTGCTGGAGAGCCGCTAGTGGGGGGCAACTGGTGGCCTCGGTAGGGCGTGAAGGGCGGACCGAAACACCCCCTTCCCATGAGGTTTTAGTCGCCCCCACACCCCCGGCTCATACCTGCTGTCCACAAGGCTCCCATGCGGCCGCCACCTTTCTTTCCAGAGAGGAAAGGGCGAATGGGGCAACACCCTTTCCCCTCTGGACAGACATGATGGCCTGGATTAACGCATAGTCCGTTCACTTTTCTGCTCCAAGCTGCTGGGTTCTGCATTAAGTCCTTGTGCTTCTGGGGCCGTGGCTGTGCTGGAGAGCCGCTCGCGGGGAGCAACTGGTGACCTCAGTAGGGCGTGAAGGCCGGATGATTCTTTGTTAAAAATCATAGAAAGTACAAGGGAATCCTGTTAAACAAAAACAAAATAAAAACCCATTTCACAGTGATGGGGTTTTATTGGATGCTATCATTCTGACATAATGGGAGCCTGAAAGAATTTCAGTTGAGTTCTGACTCACACTTTGGGGAAACTTTGGGGACCAAAAACAACTTATTCTCCAATCTTACCCTCACCGCCATGCTCACGTGCAAAAGCACTGTTTCTTTCTCTCTCTCCCTGCCCTCTCTTCCATGACCCCTCTGTTCTCCTTTCCCTTCCCTTTTCACTTTCTCCCAATTGTTTCTATCTCTCCCTACATGCCTTTCATCCATTTCCCATCTCCCTTTGGTTTTTATACACTTACCCCATTTTTTCTCCTTTGTCCTTTTTGTATGTTTCCTCATTCTTATTTCTTTAACTTCTTCATTTTCTTAAATTAAATATGTGTTGGTGTCTTCTCAGTGCTATGGAACGAGAGTTAGGCATGAGGGCTCAGAATGGGTATCAACAGTGGTTTCCGGTATTATGATACCCATCCAGCAATAGATTCATTGACAAAGCAATGAACTCTTTTTCCAATTCCAGATTAATTATCTCCTATATATTCATTTTACATTTCTCCTTTCCACTTCTAGCCAATCACAACAGTGTAACTTTGTGACTCTTGTGAACAATTATATTTGGTAATTCAAGATTATTAAGACTTAGCTGTAGACTTATTCTTTGGTGTAAATAAAGTCTCAGTCATTCTTCACTTTATAGGCAGAGAGGATTTTTTTAAATTGACCTATTAGTATATTTTCCTTTATAGTTTCCTATTAGTAATGTGAATTTCTTCATACCTTTTCACATCCATGGTAATTATCATCTCAACTAATTTACTTTTATCCCAAGATTGATATCCTAAGTCTTGTGAATTATGTCTTGAAATTGCTCTAACAATTATATACACTTATATTTGCACTTGTGTAAATATAAGTGCATAGATTTTTTTCTACTTGATTATGTTCTTACTGTGCAGTAAATTATCTCAAAGTTTAATATCTTGAACAGTTAGCATGCATTATCTCAGTCTCTTTGGGACTGCAATTTTTGGGTTGTTTTGTCCTAGGGTTTCTCATAAAGTTGAAATAAAGATGTAATTTAAGGCTGTAATGAACTAAACCTTTGAAAGAGGCTAAAGATTCATTTCCAAGTTGACTCAGCTGCATGATTATCAGCTAGAGAACTAAATTTTATGGAGAATGTTGATAGGAAATTTTCATATCTTGCTACATGAGTCTCTCACGGACATGCTAAAGTGTCTTCACCACACACCAACTAAGATCCTTCAGAGCAACAGATTCAGAGGAAATATGCAAAACGGACACTCAATGTCTTTTGTGACCAAGTATTGGAAGTTAGGTGTGATCATGGCTACCTTATTATATTGTCAACTATCTCTCATATACAGTGTCCATAACTCTTCTTAGGGTCATTATCTGTTATGCATTTCACTTGCTCATTTTGTTTACTCCTTTCAACTACTAAATCTAGTCTATGCTCAAGGGAGGAAAAGTAGGCTCACTGTCCCTTTAAGGGAAGAATATCTGTAATAGTGAAGGAAAAATATTTCACTAGTATATTTTGGTAAACTTTGTATCATATTTTATATATAACTTACTACTAAATCATTTTTAAATTTTTACCAAATTAATTCCATTCATAAATAACTCAGGGGAAATTCATTTTCTGAATAATTTAAAATCTTTATTTTATGATTTGTTTATATCTCATATATTTATCTTTTCAACCTTTATCAATTTGACCAAAACAATCTCAGCACTTCCTCTGAGAAACCACAACATCCTGCCCATCCCTATTTTCTCATTAGATCTACAATGCTTTGCAAATTAAGTGTATACACTTAGAATTAAAAAAAAAAACTGAGCTCTTAAAGTAAAACTCCCTTTCTCTTTTTCTCTTATGCAAACAATGAAATTGTTAGTCACTGCTTCCATAAGTCTCAGCAGCAACTGTCATTCTACAACCTAGTTTGTGACAACAGGGATAGCATAGGAAGCATTGTTTTACATCTAAAAGAATCACTTCTGACTAGACAATGAGTGAAGTGAGGACTATATCTGTTCTGTTTACTGATGACTGGTCAGTATCTGAAATTATGTCTGGCACATAGGAACTTATCAATATCTTATCAACCATAACAACAAATAAAAGTGAGTGGGTGGTAAGTTGAATTTCCTCTGTAGGGCTCACTCTTAAAGTCTGTCACTGACATTTTGATGATCTCATTTCCGGACATTTACCAGGACACAATGCTGTAACTTGTCTCTCAAGCATAGATAGGAACCATGACTCCTCTTTGGGCTAATATCTGTTAATCATTTCACTTGTTAATTTTCTTTACTCATTTCATTATTCATTCATTTTTAGGACGAATAAGCATATAGACACTTATTGAGAATCACTTTTATCCTCATTTAAAAAAGAATTTCTCACAATTTTGATAAGAGAAAAATATATATATATATAATACACATATATAATACTACTGAATGTATTGGTGTTATGATAAAAAAACAGCATAGGAGGCTTGAAAACCAATCATTCACATCACAAAATAACCAAATAGAAAACCAAATTAAAGTCACTATGACTTTTCATTTCCATTAAAAAATAAGTCCATTTTATTGCTCAACAAATATTTATTGTATTTTATGTAATTGTGGGCAGAGCCTGGCTAGCTACCCGTGGCATATAGGTTATGCCAAAAACAGTAACAATAATGGGCCTCATTCCCCTGATCCTGGAAGAGACCCCAATACGCCACTGGGCTCTGCTAGCATGCGACAGGGACGAATGGAGTCATTACTGGCACCGGCTGGAGCAAATTGATGATCAACAATATGACAGGTGACAAGTGATGTAATTGTCTAAGTAAAATAGGTATAACTACTATTCTCAGAAAACTCAGTCTGCTCTGGTTGAAAGCTTGCCTTTATTATAAATAAATTTGAAGACACAACTTATTTCTCAATTAAATTAAAATGCCAGATTAAAGAAAATGTGATCTGTTGAAAACATGTTATATCTTCCATGTGATATCTGACAATGTAATTAACACAACGTTTAAATCAGAGGCTCATATGTGGGCACTGGATGATACTTACTTTTGTAGGCTTGGGTTCTTGTTGTTTACATTGACTGAAAATTAGTTCCACGCCACTTCAATTCATGCTATTGTGAAGATTGGAGGACTATTTTCTTCCTCTATGACTAAATATTGTTAGAAGTTGTTTGATAGCAGAGGTTTTCTACTCTGTAATCACAAATTAATCCAGTAGGATTGAAAGCCTGATCACTGTGAGGAGACTGCTAAATCTAACCTGGCAATTGGAAGTGTCCTGGCAGTGCCTTAATTTTGCACTTGGAATACATGCTTTGAGGAAAATTTAATAAATAAGTTTGTTATGAATGGTGAGGCAAAGGTATATGAAAATATAAAGGATAATGTTGTGTCCAAGAGTTTGGAGCTATAGGAGTTAATGACTCTCAATCCTGTAGAGAAAAGGAGAGAATATGAAAATCAAGGGATCCGCATGGCAGTCATTGTGACTTTTTTGTTTATAGAAGTAGCCAGTACAAAGAAAACCTAGAGGGACCCAGAAACTGACTTTCCTAACTTTACTATTCTTCAGAATCTATGCCAGTACTCCACATTAGACAAATGGAAAAACAAAACATGCAATCAATTTCTATTGATTCTGACAATGCTACTCAGTCTAGTCATTGTTCCTAGGTGCAGATGAGAAGTGTGCCATTTATCTGCAGTAACCAGAAGATATCTGGCAGTGTCAAACACTTCAACATTCACTTTGATTCTGTGTTCAGACAAAAAGCTTATCTCTCTAACAAAATCCAATCGGGTACTTCTTATGGCCATGTTCCAACCTTAAATATAAATCATGAACCATCACCAGCTATCCTTTCTATGAAAGGTAGTGGAGAAGGGGCAAGGGGGAGTGATTAATTTAAAATAAAATTGCCACAGTCTCTGCTCCTAAAGTTAACCACAAGTCTGTTAGACATCACTGATCAAAGTATTTAATCTTGCTCAATATAAGTACTTCACTTAGATGGATTTCTTTCTTTTTTTAGATTATGAGATTATCTATAACATTATTGTTGGGGGATATGCATCATTATCGATCCTTTACTCACTGTTTTTATTCTATATTATTTATTGAGATTAAGCTTTATATTAATCTTACCTAGTAGTGATGGTGTAGCTTTAGAAACTAGGTTAAACAGCTTAGATTTACTCCAAAATTTCTGCAACTCTCTTCTCTGATTTACATTTTTTAAGATTCTATTATTATTACCTATTGTTTTTTGATGGCTTTCATTTAGAAAGCCACTTGAGTGAGAAAAAATGCTGAAATACCCTAGTGAGTCCTCTGTACTCCAAAGATTGTATAGAAGCAAAGAATTATCCCCAAATAATGGATATATCTCTCAATTGAGTCAGAATAGGAACTTCTTTCTGCCATCTAAATCAGAAATATAAAGTCAGGTGGCATACATATCTTCTGCCAGTAAACACTAACTGTTTTGAGAAAAGGACACATTATGTGACCAGTAAGACTCCCTTTATTGTGTAATATGCTCAGGGATTGGAGATCATGTTAGGTGAAAAATCAGCATATGAAAGAAAAGCAGGTCAACAAAAGGCAACAATGGCACATATTATCCAGTAAGAAAGGCAGAACAGGTCTTGAAATTTGAAACTATTCCTATGAAAACAAAGCATGGATGCTTTGTCATGAGGAAGAGGAACAAATCTGGATACCAAATAGTCTGATGGATTCTTCAGGAATTGTTACCAAATCAGGATTCAACTACAGTTTCTCTTTAGTGGACACTCAGCAGACACAGTAACGTGAAGTCTTTGTAAAAGCATATTGTTAAACTGGCAAGAAATAATCTTATAATATCTTATAATACCAAAGTTAAAAAACTGATTATCAAATATAGTTAAGCTTAGATATTCAGGAACACCCAACTTTTTTCCTAACCTAAATACCTTCACTCTCCATGCTTTTCATAAAAAGACATGCTATATTTCTTATTAAATTAAAGATTAAATGTAGCAGAGGTGTTTTGGGGAGGTGCAAAGAGAGTGGTTCCGTGGACTATCAATTAGAAGAAGATATTTCTCCTGAAAATTATGGAATCTGTGAATTTTTATTGAAAAAGAGAATCAGTAGAAACTATATATGGATGGGTTATAGTCTCCTGAACTCTTTCCAAAGAGTGTTTCTGTATTAGACATTTTCTATTTAAGCTATATTCCATGAGTTAAAGTAGTGACTACACTTTGATCATGTTGCCAAGGACCACCAAAATAACTAAATCAGAGTATGCTGTTTTAATGATATCACCAGATGACTCATACACACAGTTGAAGAGGTACTGTTATAGACTCCTTAAGTTACCCTTTGAGCAAGAGTTCCTTGGATTATCCATGTCTGCCAAGCAGACAAACCTATATGTGCACAAGATTTAGAGTAATAAAATGAGTGGTCCATTATGACAGTAGTTTTCAGAAACCAGAAACCACTGTGCATCAGAAATAAAATTCAGGGGACTGGAGCGATAGCACACCAGGTAGGGCGTTTGCCTTGCACATGGCCGACCATGGTTCAATTCCCATACCATATGGTTTTGTGAGCACTGCCAGGAGTAATTCCTGAGTGCATGAGCCAGGAGTAACTCCTGTGCATTGCCGGGTGTGACCCAAAAAGCAAAAAGAAAAAAAGAAAAAGAAGTATCAATCATTAGTCTATATTCCTCGAGCACTCCCATATTCCATAGGTCCAGGAAAGTCTGACAATTTGCATTTCTAAAAGATTCCTTGATATTCTTCTTGGTGCCATAAATCACAATTTGAAGACCACTCTTGAGACAGCACGAGGGGCAAGAGTGTTTCTTCGGCAACCAGAGGCAGTGGCAGTCTACTTATTCGGTGCAACATCTTCCTGGTTGTGGTAGAAGCATTAGGGTTCTAAAGCTAAAGGGAACAGCAGTTTTCTTAGCCAGCCAATTTTTAGTAACTTTCTGGGCATCAGTCCCAGAAGCTCAGTCTAAAGTCTGTACTTTCAGCTCTCCTAATAATTCTGTGAACTATCATGAATCTTTTTCCAAGTAAACTTGCTAGGTCAGATTCTAGAGCCCAAAGACTAACAAGAAAATTTTAGGGACTTATAATTATATTGTTGCTTAGCCCTGTTCACCTCTTAGTATAATCAAACTGGATGCCAGGGTGATTGATAAATAAAAGGCATTTCTTTCTTACAATTCTGGAAACTGAGTTTATGATGCCAGCCTGATCATATGAGGGTTCTCTTCTTGATTTCAGATTTTTCATTATATTCTCACCAGTATAAAAGGACAAACAGATTTTCTGAGATCTTTTATAAAGGTAAAGGTAAAGGCCCTCCCGTTGTTCATCGATTTGCTCGAGCGGACCCAGTAACGTCTCCATTGGAGACTTTGTTGTTACTGTGTCTGGCATATCGAATACATCACGGGGAGCTTGCCAGGCTCTGCCACGCGGGCAAGATACTCTTGGTAGCTTGCCGGGCTCTCCGAAAGAGGCGGAGGAATCGAACTCGGGTCGGCCATGTTGGCTGTGTGCAAGGCTAATGCCCTACCGCTGTGCTATCACTCCAGTCCAGAGATCTTTTATAAGGACACTAATTCCATTTAAGAGCATTCTATCCTTAGGACATAATCATGTCCCCCAAACAAACCCTACCTTCCATCACTGAGGGCTGTGCAAGAGGTGTCAGGGATTTTATCATATGAGTTTGGGTGAAATACATTTAGACATAGGTTAGTCATCTGATAGAGGGGACAAATCTTAGTGAACAATATGGAATGTGCAAAAATGGTGCCTTCTTTGTTAGATTGTTTAGGAACCTAGCAAGTGACTGCATGAACTATGGATCCAATATGGGAAAGAGTACTCAGCATCTGACATTATCAAAAGAGTCTGAACCCAATCACCTGAGATATGAATAGATGCTGTAGTATGTAACTTTTAAGAGAACAATAACAAGGGTGACATTGTAAATATTAATTGAAAAGTAGTCTATTTTCCAGAACATATCCTGAAGCAGCAGTTAAAGATCTTGACTTGATCATGAATGAATATGCATGATAGTGCTTCACAACAAATGAAACCACATAAGCTCTATATCTCTTCTCTGAGAAGCAAAGCTTGATACTGAGTTAAAGTATTATTGTTTGGTGCTAAATCCTTGTATACCACCAGCTCAGCCTTTTGATTTCTGAGACAAAGCAGAATCTGTTGCTAACCATGCAAAGAAAGATAAACACATTGACAGATTTTTAGCTCAGAGAGACCAAAATCAAAATGCCATGAGAACTGGAATTTTAGGTTATTTTAGTATCTCAACTTGAGGAATGAGAATGGAAACAGAGAACTAGTTAATAATTGGATAAGGAATAGGGGATGGTGAGATAACAAAGAGAGTAGGGCACTTGGCTTGCACATGGCCAATCCAGGTTAGATCCCCAGATCCCACCTGGTCCCCTGAGCACTGCCAATAGTAATTCCTGAGTGCAGAGCCATGGGTGACCCATGAGAATTTTCTGAGTCTGACTCTAAAAACACAAACAATTTTAAAAATTGCATAAGGATTATGAAATGTCAAGGCAGAGATTTTTGAGGCAAGGAGTCCAAAGAGTTAGAAAGTCCAAAGAATTTAACTTTCTTTCCAAAAGTTAAAGCCCAAGTGAGAGTTTCATAGAATAAGTGAGAGAAATATTTGAATGGCAGAAAAAGGAATAAACTTTAAAATTTCCCTGGGTCTGCAAACAAAACCTAATCCTATTGGAAAGATATTTTATTGGTGGGAAATCAGAAAGCAATCAGAGATATCAGTGATATAGTTCTCTCCATGATATAAAATAGTGTAAAAGAAATGGAAGACATAGGTAAAGAGCTTCTGTGGCAAAGAAAGGGAGTGGGGTGGCATGGTAGGGTAGGCTTCAGGATACAAAGTAAGAACTGAGATTGGAGCACTCCCCAGATATGTGGTGTGTCAAGGAAGATCAATGAAGCTGCATCAGTGAGTCCAAAACCTACATTTGTACACATAAAGCTCCCAGTTAGCCAGTGGGACAAAGAGCTGCAGGGAATTGGCAGAATCCTGCACAGATAGCTGCAAGGTGCCAAGCCTGTGCACAGAAGGTACAGACAGATCCTCATCTGGAAGCCCAACCCTTTTCTGTTTCTAAGGAGCATACTTTAAACTCTCAAGTACTTTCAAAAGTAGTACAAAAGTAGTGCGAAACAATAAATGTGTCCCTGGGTTTTGATCTGGTCATAAAACAAGTTTCCTGATCCTGTCATAGAAAAAAATCACAACACAGTGCTCCAGGCTCCTGAAAGAGAGGTGGGTACACAGTTTTACTTAGGAACAAATCCTTGTACCTGTCAGTGGCTTCCTGGTATGGATCCATAAGAAAAATGGTCATCACACATTTGCATGCAGCTACCCAGTTGTGAACAGATTGGTCTTACAGACACTAATATGCCAGCTACTAGCTGCAACATGGGCATAGACTAAGTCACTGTGGGCATGTGGCTTGAAGCACAATCAGGAAATGCAAAGGAATCTGGGAGTATGTTCCAGAGTGCTACCATGGAAGTATCTCAGATGCCTGGTGCTTCACAGTATGCCCAGGGTTTTTTTAAAAAGTGGAATACAGGATCACTTGACCACTTTATCACTTGACATCCCGTTACTCATTGAGTTGCTCAAGTGGGCGCCAGTAACATCTCCATTCATCCCTATTGCGTGCTAGTGTAGCCCAATGGCATGTGCTCACTCCAGGAACATGAAGAGACTCAAACCGTTTTTTCAGTGTCTTGACAAAGAAGTCTGACCATCTCGTAGGTGGGCGGGTGGACATGTGATCTTTTGACGTCCCATGGAATCCAGTCAGTAATGGCTCTAGTCCAGCAGTCATCTCGAACTCGCATTACGTGTCCAGCCCATCTGATTTTTGATGACTTTGCAAACGAGACAGCATTCCTGATTCTTAGTAGTCGATGGAGGTCAGAACTCTGGATTCCTTCTCTCAATTGAGTGAAGCATGATACTCCAAGCATAGCCCTTTCGATTCCTCTTTGGGAGACCGGAATAGTGTTTTCATAGGGCCCAGGTCTTTGAGGCATATGTCAATGCAGGAAGAACTGTGGAGTCAAAGAGATGTGCCCCCTCATGGTGTTTCACTAATAAAAATTTAAGGGAAAAAAAAAAGAGATGTGCCTGGAGCGGGAGTTTCTTCATTTGCTTAGCTATTTGTTCCACACTCTTGAAGGCATACCAAGCCCCTCACTTGCTCCTATGCAACTCATGTGCCAGGTTATTCGTCATGTTGACTACTCAACCTAGGTACACAAATAACCGCTGCATTCAGAGATGTTCATTCCATTGAGAGCAAATGGAACATTGGGAACGCATCCATTTCTCATGAATATTGTCTTTGTGAGATTCAGCTGCAATCTGACCTTTCCATACTCATAGTCGAAGTCGTCCAGCATTTGTGCCACTTGGTTAATGTTTGGTGTTACTAGAATGATGTCATCAGAGAAGCGAGGTGATATAGTTGCCTATGGTCTATCTTCACTCCCATTTCTTCCCATTCCAGTAGTCACATTACGTTCTCGAGGGTGGCACTGAAGAGTTTTGGTGAAATGGTATCACCCTGCTGAATCGCTCTCTTTACACCATGGTCATTTCCTTGTAGAATGGTGAGATCCTGGTAGTGAATCTGTAATACAGCTTATGGAGGATCCTGATGTACTGAGTTTGAAACCTTGTTTGGCTAGGGCTTCGATGACCGCTTCAATCTCCACAGAATCAAAGGCCCTATTTAAGTCAATGAAAGTTATACAGAGAGGTATGTTGAACTTCCGAGAAACCTCAATTAGCTTGGTTACCATGTGGATATGATTGATTGTGCTGAATCCTTTTCAGAACCCAGCTTCCTCACATGGTTTTCCTTCATCTAGTGTTCTGCTAATCCTATTCAGGATGATTTGAGTTAACAGTTTGTAGACAACAGACAACAGGCAGATCGGGCAATAATTGCCAATGTCTTGGCTTTCTCCCCTCTTGTACAGTAGGACGGTACTTCTGGTTTTCTATTGGGGTTCAAGCTTTCATTCAGGCAGGTAGCATGTGAAGAGCTGAGCCAGTGAATTGACGAGTACTGATGGAAGTTTCTTCAGGTGTTTGGGTCTGACCTTGTCTCGATCTGGTGCTGTATGCTCCTTTACTGATGAAATGGTGTGTCGGATTTCAGAAGGGAGATGGTTGGGAATTACATATCCATCCTGTGGAATTTGATATGTGGACAGGTGGAAGTGAATATTGAAGGATGCAGTAGAAGTCATAGATAATCTTCTCCATTGCCCTTCTGGAAGATGTGATTGATCCATCAGGACATCAGAGGGAAGTCATCTTGGTCTTGTAGTTGATGAGGGACAGGCAGTTGTTGTGAATGCTTTTCACGGCTTCTGCTGCATCAGTCAGCACTGCTGCTCTTCTCTCTTTGAGGTCTTCCTTTATTGCTTCTCTCACTGCTTTGTGAGCTCTGATATTAGCTTGTGGTTGACTAAGGCTCGCACACAGTCACACTGGTGAATGAGCTTGAGAGTTTTTGAAAATAGGTATCTTTGAGAAGTGTCTGCACTTCCAAAGAAACAGTGACCAAAATACAAAGACAGTCTACGGAATGGGAAAGAATATTCACCCAATACACATCCAACAAGGGGTTGATATCAAGGATGTACATAGTACTGGTTGAACTCCACAACAAGGAAACAACCAACCCCTTCAAAAAATGGTGCGATGAAATGAACAAAAACTTTCTCATAGAAGAAATGTGAATGGCTAAAAAGCACAGGAGAAAATGCTCTACATCATTAATCACCAGGGAGATGCAGATCAAAAAACAATAAGATATCATTTCACATCACAGAGACTAGCCCACATCCAAAAGATCAAAAGCCACCAGTGCTATCACTGATGTGGCGAGAAAGGAACCCTCCTTCACTGCTGGTAGGAATGCCGAATGGTTCAGCACTTTTGGAATACAGTATGGACGATTCTCAAAAAATTAGAAATTGAGCTCCCATTTGACCCAGCAAAACCACTCCTGGGAATATATCCCAGAGAGGCAAAAAAGTTTAGTCGAAGTGACATCTGCACTTTGTGTTCATTGCAGCATTCTACAATAGCCAGAATCTGGAAAAAACTGAGTGCCGGAGAACAGATGACTGGTTAAAGAAACTTTGGTACATTTACACAATGGAGTACTATGTAGCTGTTAGAAAAGATGAAGTCATGAAATTTACATACAAGTGGTACTACATGAAAAGTATCATTTTAAGCGAAATGACTCAGAAAGAAAGGGATAGATGTAGAAAGATTGCATTCATCTGGGGAACATAAAATAACAAAATAGGAGACTAACATCCAAGAGTAGCCAAGATTAGTACCAGAATGTTTACTCCATGGCTTGGAAAAGGCAGCTTAGATAGAGAAGGGAACACCAAATAAAAGGTGTTGGGAGGATCCTCCCAGGATGGGAGAAGCATGCTGAAAATAGAATATAGACCGGACATGATTGCCACTCAATGCCTCTTTTGCAAATCACAGCACCCAAATGGAGAGAGAGAACTAAATGGAATGCCCTGCCACAAAGGCAGGGTGCGACGGGAAGGATGGGGTTTGGGAGGGATACTTGGATCCATGGTGGTGGAAAATGGGCACTGGAGGAGGGATGGGTACTTGATCATTGTATAATTGAAACCCAAGCACAAAAAATTGTAAGTCTACAACTGTACCTCATGGTGTTTCACTAATAAAAATAAGTAAATAAATAAATAATAAAAAGTAATCTTAGCAAGGAAAAAAATGGGCGTCTTTTTGTGGCTTTCTCTCCCTTGGTATTCCTCACACAACAAGGAGGTGCTGACCCTGGTGATCGTATTCTTTGTCAATGTAATGAATGACAGGATTTCCCATGTTGCTTCAATAGTTCCAACGAGCTCCCAGTTGGTGGTCATTCTTGAAGTTCTGTTATTAAACTTAGAAGCCCTTTCTCCCTGCTCCATCAAGTAAAATTTCACATGAAGGACACAGTGGTCAGATCCTGTTTGGAATTTTAGAACAACAGAGACATTATTCAGGCAAAATCATTAATTGAGTATGATGTGGTCAGTTTCATTGTGGAACTTTCCACTGGGAGACTCCATGTCCAATATTTAGATTCGACCTTCTGGAACTCTGAGTTTCCATGGATGGTCTTGGTTGATATGATAAACTCAGACCACCTCTCACCCTGTTTGTTCCATTCTAGGCCATGGGTCCTGACTTGGAGTTCTTTGGCCAATCTTCTCGGTCCTATCTTGGCATTAAAATCACTGACAATGATCTGGTATAAGGTGTGATCTTCTCTATTGAACTTCTCCAGCCCATATACAACTTCTCAATTTTTTCTTCATTGTGATTAGATGTTGGTGCATAGACAATGAAAATAGAAACTGCCATCAGTGATTTAACTGTAATTGTCCAATTCGGGTTGTTAGGCATTGGAATGAATCAATGCTCAAGGCCAAGTTCGTGTTGACAAGGACATCGACACCACCAATGCCTCTTTTGTCACATGTTCTAAGGAACATGTCTACTCCAGTGTCAAAAACGGTGTGAAGTGATCGATTCCTTCTTGTCTTGGTCAAATCAATGATGTTGTACTTGATCCTCTGTGCTTGCACCATCAGGTCCTCGATGGATGCATCCGATGCTAGCGTACGTGAGTTGAAAGTACAGAGTCATTTTAGTCCTTCCTCGTTTGGGCAACCTAGTTCAGCCTTGAGGTTTTATCAGCCTTTCCTTGCTCATGCTTCTTAACACTGCCATATTGGATGCTCTTTCAGGATCACAGGAATGGAGACCCATTGTGTTTACTGTTTGGGGCATATTGAATATGCCACGGATAGATCACCAGGCTCTGCTGTGAGGGTGGGATATTCTTGGTAGCTTGCCAGCTCTCCGAGAGTGATAGAGGCTTTTAGGTAGCCTCTAGTCACCCTTTCAGGTGTTCCCATGTGAAAACCATGTTTGAACCCTATCAAATATGGTTTGGTAGTAAAGAAAAATGGGTATTAAGTATCTTATGATTTGTCATGTGGCCGCTTTGTGGCCATGCATTCTGGAAAGCAGCCTGGAGTGTGGTTGCAGCTGGCTAGTGGAGGTAGTGGAGGTGGGCTGATGAGGTATTTATCTGGCTCTGGCACAGTGGGTTTTCTGGGTGTGATCCCTGGGTCGCTGGAGATTGGTGGAAGCAGGCAGAGGATCTTTGTTTTCGGGTCCCTTGAGCCTGGAGTCCAAGGTCACAAATTCCAGCTTTACCTGATTCTGTGGGGCTTCACTTATGCATGAGGCTCTGCCCGAGCTGTCCGGGAAGTGGCCTGGAGAGTGGTGGTGGCTGATTAGTGGAGGAATACAGGAATATAACAAAATTAAGCCATGGGGGATAGCTTCTAGCTGCCCATGAGAATTTCTGAATATGGGGATTAAGCTACCTTGGAGCACTTCTGATCTTAAACCTATCCCAGTGTTCAACCTTTCTATACCTGCTTACAGGTACTGGTTTATGTACCAGAGGTCAAAGACTATAATGGCGTACTCCATTCAAAGTTAAAGAAACTTGATGCACTGTTCTCTATTATCATGTACGAGTCTGATTTCACTTGATACAGCCATCCAGCTTCTTCAAAGTTGGTGCAAGATTACCCCTGGCTGCTAGAAATAAGTAGAGTTGTAGGCACCAGTCTGATTTTATGAATGGAAGCACAAGATTACTTCTGAGAACAGCTCAAATCACTGTTCTTAGATCCAATACAATAAATGAATACAGTCACCAAAATAGATGATAACAAAAGTTCATGAAGCTTCTCAACTGCTTCAGTTCTCATTAAGCTTTATGAAGAAAGCTAGCACAATTATCTTGGTGCTGAATAATCTTAAAGAATCACTTGAACATAGGGTAAATAAATGAAGAGATTCTGATGTGACACTAACTTAATTAGAATTGAAGGAACTAAAGAATACGATAGTAAGTAAAAGCAGTAAAAAGGATGAAGCTGAAAATTGTTTCAGTGGCCTCAAAGACAAGATACACAACTCTAACAATAAAAGAGAGATAATGAAAAACGAAATTGAAAACAAAATGAAGAGAATCTAAGAAGTGTCATTGTTGGGTAACATTGCTTTGTCCTTCTACAAGAAGCTTAGGTTTATCTGGTTACACCCATCAATCTGGTTACACCCATCACAGTGCTCCTGAAGCACTTCCACCTCCATTGCTTTTCTCTGTAAACAGTCTTCCCTATGCTCTCCTTCCCACCCAGTTAATCAGCTTTCCCCTTAATTAGACTTTGTTAATTTGTAAGATCAGTTTCCCAGAAATCTATGATTTTGTATGTATAAGTGAAATATTGCCTTTCTCCTCTCTGTATGCCTTATGAATAGGTTACCTTAAAGTAATATCCTTTTTGTATAGATACAGGAAGACTGTTAACATTATGCTTTGTAACTTAGGATTTGATTGGCCTTGAATATTATTCACTCCCAGGCATCTGCTTTCTCAACTTAAGCCTCAGTTGCCCTTAGCTCTTAACACCCCAAAAGCAGGGTCCCGACGAGGGACTGAATGGACCCAGGGCAAGCAGTGAGCTACCCTGGCAGCGAAATGGGCCAGGCCAAAGTGCCACGATTCTTAACTATAAGTTAAGAGTTTGATCATAGACAAATGCTGTCATGATCCAAAGGTAACGACAAGACTAGGATCCTGCTAGGAGTGGGAAAGACTATCTGGCCTGAGCACTGTAGTCTGAGATCAAGATGGCCCTAGGAGAGCAATTCTATAAGTTTAAGATATTTCTTACTGTATGATTTATATTATATTCTTATATGCTTGTCGGACAAGGAGAGGAGAGGCACGCCCATGGAATTATACTCTAGGGTGGGTCCTCCTGCTGAGGAAGGATCTGTCCTAGGAGCGGTCTTCCCTGAGCTAAGATTTCTACCCCTATTGATTTCTACCCCTATTGATTGTGACCGCACCTATGTGTAATTGTTTCCCCAATCCTCTTGGAGAGAGATATAATGAGACTGTAGATTGGGCATGGGGGAGCAGAGAGACAGAAGGAGAAGGGGGCAGAGACAGGTGAAGAGAGAATCAGAATAAACTACGACTAATACCTACCAGCCTGGCCCTCGTTCCTTCCTCCGCCTGACCATCGCCATCGACCTCTCCGGTGTGGGAGAAGGGTGAGACTACCGAACACGGGCAGCGGGAGAGATAGAGCCACCGCCGCTGCGTGTGCCGTGCCCCCCTTCTTGTGTGAGTTTACACATCTGGTGTCCCTGGGTGGGCACGAGCCTCCAACCGGTACGCAACTAAAGGTAAGAATAGCATTCGGTACACCCCAAGTCTAGAAAGTTTAGTGAAAGAACTAAGATTTTGTGGTGCGGTGAATTAAAGTGCTAGCCGTACTCCCCACTAACATGGGGCAAAAACAGTGCCGAGTGAAGTTCTTTCAAAATGTTTCGCGCCAAACTGAACGTGGCCAGTTTTTCATTGAATTGATTAAGCATTTTGCAAAGAGAACTGGACATCGTGTTTCTTGGGACCAACTCCGGTCCTGCCTAAAAACTGTTTATAAATTATCATCCTTGGTTTCCAGATAAAGGTACTTTGGAGCCTAAGGTTTGGGAAAAGATTAAGAGTAATGTCTTCAAGGAATTTAAAGAAGGGACTCAGATCCCCAAACAGTTCTGGGTAACCTGGGAAATTGTTAACTCCATTCTTAAGGCTTTGGAAGATACCTCGGAGGAGGAGGATGTTAGATATACTATGGGAGGCTTTCCTCCTGAGTTAAACAGAGAGGATTTTAAGATCAAGGATGAAATTAAGAAAGTTCCTACTACTGAGAGAGCCATACCGTTGGTTCCTCCCATGCCCAAGCCTAGAAAGAAGCCTGATGCTCAATGCTTAACTGCTCCTATACCCAAGCCCCGAAAGCAACTCAAGGCATTTCCAGTACAAACATGTTCTCAGAGCCAAAATCTCTCTGCCACTAATGAATTAACTTTCACTACTGATATCACGCCAGAGAAACCTCTACCTCCACCTCCTCTGTATGACTCTACTTCTAGTACGTCAGAGGAAAGTGATGCATATGATGAGCCAGCTACCACTTCCTCAGATTTTGAGTCTGAGAGCGGCTTGGTACAGGAGACTTCTCATAGGAGCCGCCGCTCAGCCAAGAGGCCTCCAGGCCGCTCGGGACATGCTCCCGATAGAAGCTTACAGCTGAGACCTCTCGACCGTGAGTGGTCAATCCCACCCAGACCCCATGAGCTCTGTCTCTTTTTTCCCATCCAGCTGGAGGAGAATCAGTCTCCATCTTATGAAGGGTTAAGAATGGATTCACTCAGTAATTTCAAAAAGGCCTGTGCCCTGTACGGACCTACATCTCTGTACTGTAAGGAGTATCTTACAGGCTGGAGTAATAAGGCTCATTGGGTACCTCAAGATTTTCATGTGGTTGCTAAGACGTGCTTAAGCCCTTCTCAGTACATGCAGTGGAGAATGTGGTTCAGTGATGAGGCCAAGGCAAAACTTCAGAGCCTAGGCCATGCTGGGCGAAAATTTTCAGGAATTAAATTAATTTAGGAGATGTTAATAGGTGAAGGAAAATGGCACGACCCTAAAGAAGCAAGTCACCTTGCCTCGTGCTGTTTTTGCTCATGTCCGTGATGCCGCCCTGTGGGCCTGGGAGAGGACTGATGCAGATGCTGAATTTAAGGGAAGCTACACAAAGATTGTTCAGGGTGCCACAGAACCATATGCAGATTCCATAGGGAGGTTGATGGAAGCCATTGAAAGACAGGTTAAGGGTAAGGAAA
Organism: Sorex fumeus; assembly: GCF_029834395.1. NCBI lineage: Eukaryota > Metazoa > Chordata > Mammalia > Eulipotyphla > Soricidae > Sorex > Sorex fumeus. The sequence continues at coordinate 17,914,483 of NW_026606092.1, read as the reverse complement.
CCCAGGAACATTTGACTAAACAATTGGCCTTTGAAAATGCTAACGAGGATTGACAGGCCATCCTGCATCCCATTAAGGAGAAGGAGGACATAATGGGGTACTTGAAGGCATGTCGGAATGTTGGTTCTATCAAATACCAGGTATGCATTAATGCTGCTGAGGCCTATGCCATACAGAGACAAAATCAGGGCAAATGTTTTAATTGTGGGAAATCAGGCCACTTCCGTAAGGATTGCAGGGCACCTCCCAAACGTGCAACTGTGAGGCCATGACCTGGACCTTGTCCACAATGCCATAATGGAAACCATTGGGTCAGAGATTGCCCCCTCAATCTTTGTGTAGCTGGTGACCCTAATTTGGGAAACTTGCAGTGGGACCAGCCCCAGGCCCCGTAAAATCAGGGGACATTCCCAGCTGCAGCTCTTCTCTCCAGTGTGGAGCTTCAGAGCTCCAGTCAGTAGATTCACTGCAACCAGCCACGGGAGGGAACGCCGCCTTGGATATTCCCTGCTCTGATACAGTTAGCATTTCTCCCACCCAGAGTCCCTACAGATTAAATTCTGATGCAACGGGACAAGATTTGAAACCCCAGGTAGAAAGGTAGTTTGCTCAAGCAAACGTTACAAGCAGCACATCAGGTTTTCGTGGTTGTCTGGAAGACTTCCTGACAGTGCAGGGAAAGGCATCTCCGATCCCTGACTCCATTCCTCATGCAGAGCATTTAGAGGCTCACCAACAAGTGGTTGAGTTCAGGAAACAAGCTATCCCGTGTATGGGACATGCGGAGCTGAGTTCTGCACCTAACGTGCATCAGGTTTTGAGCCAGGACAAAACTGAGAAACTTTGGGATCAAAGCGTTGTGTCTATTGGTGAATTTGCGCTGGCAAACCAAGCAGAACTTTGTGAAAAAGGGCTCAGCTACCCTGAGATCCCTCAGTCAGGTCAGAGGTGGAGAAAGCCTTCTCTAGTTTCTAGTCTTGATTCCGAAGAACATCTGCCAGGAACTCAATCTGGACAACTGACTCTCAGGTCTTTTATCAGAACCAATGGTGAACTGCTAGTTCCAAGGAAGGTTATTCAAAGACTCAGGCTGGTACAGTTTAACTTTTGGAAAAGTGAACTTTTACTTCTAGTTCATGAGACGCCGCCTCTGGGAAAACGGCTTCAGGGCCAGTGGGTACGTGGTTATTCTCCCACTCGTCCATTGCTTATTGACCCAGGAGGCACAGAGACGCCTCATTCCTGGGTGCTCACCCACTCAGCAATTACAGATGCTGGGTCTGGTGAGGGACAGAAGGCATTGTCACTAGGATACTTCTGCTTGTGTGTGTGTTTATGGTTATGAAGCGGATTATTTTGATATCAGGAAAGAGCTTCCAATGAGGCTATAACTTCTTGCCCATTGGTTTTTTTTTTTCACTTGCCCATGTGCCAGGGCCTGCTAATATCATCTCAGACTCAGTTTATGTTGTTGGTCTCCTCCCTGGTATTGTGACTGGATTTCTAACTACATCAAATGCAATATAGCTCATCGATTGCTTGAACAGCAACAGGCTCTTTTACAAAAGTGTTCTGAACTTGTTTTTATTACTGATATCAGATCTCATTCTGGTCTTCCTGAACCTATGAATTGAACATAGTTTAAAAAAAAAAAAAGGAGGTATGCCCCGTTCAACTCCTTGTCCTTGACATTGTTCTCTTTACAAATTTTGAATTTACCTTGAGGGGAGCCATATACAGCAGCCGAAAGGCATTTTCAGGAAGATGCACAAACCCAGAAAAATATTAATTCTCCTATTTTTTTATTTCTCACATTACTTTTATTTTCATAATGGAATCTGAAGGAGTAGCTTCAAATCACACAGTTCAGAAATGAAATTGAGATGAACTCCAATTTACTTAACTTTGAATTCCCTATTTTATTCTTTTATTTATTTATTTATTTATTTATTGAATCACTGTGGGAAAGGTTACAAAGCTTTCAGGTTTAGGTCTCAGTCATGCAAATATCAAGCACATTTCCCTTTACCGAAACTTATTTTTTACCATGAAGAACCCCAATAAAACCCTACCCCCCACCCCTCCCAGTCCCTGTGAGGCAGATGAATTCTAGTTAACACTCTATCTGCTTTGATTAGATTCACTGCTTCAATAAAAGATTCACCACTATTATTTAGAGTTTACCCCCCCCAATCAGACATGCTGAAAAAGCATTGTGAAGTGATTTGCTTTCTACAGCTGGGTTCAAGAATTAAATGTTGGTTTTGGATTTCTGCTATTTTACCTATTGACCCTGGTAGTATTTCTACTGAAAGTCAGATAGTTAAGAAATTGGTTTCTGTGTTCTGAAGTCGTGGCCGTGCTGGAGAGCCGCTAGTGGGGGGCAACTGGTGGCCTTGGTAGGGCATGAAGGGCGGACCGAAACGTCCCCCATCCCAGGAGGTTTTAGTCGCCACCACACCCCCGGCTCATACCTGCTGTCCACAAGGCTCCCATGTGGCCGCCATCTTTCTTTCCAGAGAAGAGAGGGCGAATGGGGCAACACCCTTTCCCCTCCAGCAGACTTGATGGCCTGGATTAATGCATAGTCCATTCACTTTTCTGCTCCAAGCTGCCAGGTTCTGCATTAAGTCTATGTGCTTCTGGGGCCGTGGCTGTGCTGGAGAGCCGCTCGTAGGGGGCAACTGGTGACCTCAGTAGGGCGTGAAGGACGGACCGGAACGCCCCCCGACCCATGAGGTTTTAGTCGCCCCCACACCCCCGGCTCATACCTGCTCTCCGTAAGGCTCCCATGTGGCCGCCATCTTTCTTTCCAGAGGGAGGAGGGCGGAAGGGAGCAACACCCTTTCCCCTTCAGCAGACTTGATGGCCTGGATTAATGCATAGTCTGTTCACTTTTCTGATCCAAGCTGCTGCGTTCTGCATTAAGTCCTTGTGCTTCTGGGGCTGTGGCCATGCTGGAGAGCCACTCGTGGGGGGCAACTGGTGACCTCGGTCGGGCGTGAAGGACGGACCAGAACGCTCCCCTTCCCATGAGGTTTTAGTCGCCCCCACACCCCCGGCTCATACCTGCTGTCCACAAGGCTCCCATGCGGCCGCCATCTTTCTTTCCAGAGAAGAGAGGGCGAATAGGACAACACCCTTTCCCCTCCGGGCAGACATGATGGCCTGGATTAACGCATAGTCCGTTCACTTTTCTGCTCCAAGCTGCTGGGTTCTGCATTAAGTCCTTGTGTTTCTGGGGCTGTGGCCGTGCTCCAAACTTAACTGTGATTTTCAGGGAGAAGGGTTGGGAGGTTTACTTCCCATTGATCACTTTGTATATAGAGAGATGTCCGGGATCTGTGGTTCCCGCCCTCCATGTGGTCCTTCTCTTGGGCTGTATGTTGTTAAAGATGGCGCTGGGGGGCGGGCTGTGGGCGTGACTTCCGGAATCAGAGGTTACCTGGGAGCTGTAGTCCCGGTAGATTTGAGAAAAAGTCCTAGTTCCCGCATACTCGAGCTGTGCTTGTAGAGGCTTCTGGTCACCAGGGTTCCATCTGGGGGAGGCGGGATGCAGTACCTACCCCATCTGGGACTTCCCGGTGATCTCGGCTCTTTTTGGAACCTGTTTTTTTCTTTCTTTTTCTCCGGGATCTGTGGTTCCCGCCCTCCATGTGGTCCTTCTCTTTCTTAATTCTCCTATTTGGCTTAAAATTGACAAAGAAAGGGTAGCAGGGAAACTCCTCATTCGAGGAAAAGGCTATGCTTTTGTTTCAACAGATGATAATCCAACTAAGAAACTATGGGTCCCGTTGCGTCTCATCAGGAGTCGAATTCGCCCACCTGATGTGACCTTCAAACCATCAGAGACTTCACAACCCGAAAAAAACCAACCCCAAGACATCGCTAAACCTGTCCCAGCTGAAAATCAAGAAACTGGAGGAACTTCCGACAACAGAGGATCTGCCAAAGAAAAAGCGATCCCTAACAGTTGGCAGAAAAACAACCCAGACAAAGGCCTCTAGCTCTTGTAATATATTATGGGGTCACATCAAACATCAGATCCGAAAAGGAGAAGCCATCCTCAGAACGCCCTACACTCTCTTTACCCTTAAAAACCTATTTTTGGTTACAATGGCAATCTTGTTCTGCAGTCCTGTGGTAAGTGAAGCTAAACATGTCTACTGGACTTACATTCCTCACCCCCCACTTTTACAGGTTGTGGATTGGACCATGCCGGGACCCCGTGTTTGGGCTAACAATTCCTTCCTTTTACCCTCTCCTTGGGATTCACAGGTGTCTCAGGTCTCAAAGGAGAAAGGAATGACTTTTAATAGGAACACCTCTTAATTTTTCTCTAGGATAACTGTGTCGGAGTTCCCCCCATCTCTTTCTCTACCTATAGGCATGGAGACGTACCAAACCCCGATGGCTGAAGCCTCTGATAACTTAAAAAAAGTGTTTTTTCCAAACATAAGCTAGGTTTCACATTTATGACTGCCAGTGAACCTGACCAGAGAATGACTGCATTCCCCTGATGAAGAGCTCCTGACATAAATTGTGATGCTCCTGTTCCAGTGCTCACTTCCTGATCCAGTGCTCCCTGAGGTTCATCAGACTCCTATAGCTGCTCCCCTGGGACTCACTGCTGTGACCACTACTGTTGCTGTTGCAGAAATAACTCTTCAAATTGTGATCCAGACACTTCATTTCTTCAACATGTGACTAACAGTGCAGGACTATCGGACACTTTGCAACAAGCACTGCTCTGGGTTCAGGGGTGGACTGAAGTTTTAGCACAACAAATGAGACTTTTTGTTTGTAATTGTTACTCTTTCTATTTCAAGTTTTTGTGTTTTTGTAAACAGAAAAGGGGGAGATGTTGAGTACTATTGCTTTGTCCTTCTACAAGAAGCTTAGGTTTATTTGGTTACACCCATCAATCTGGTTACACCCATCACAGTGCTCCTGAGTTTACACATGTCACAAACAATATCAGGAAAATAATCGAGAATCAGAGAATTTCTAAAAGAAAAGGAAATAAAGGAAAGGAAAAGAATGACTGGCTGAAGTAATAATGTTTCAGAACTTCCCCAACATGAAGATTTGTACACTGATTTAAAAGTCTAAAGAATACTAATCAAAGATAAAGACAAAGAGAACACTATGACATATTGTAGTCAGAATAGCAAGAAAAAATGACGAAGTACTTCAGGTAGAAGGAAGGAAGTGAAAACTGACATGTAACGGAAAAATTAGATTCACGTCAAATTTATAAAATGGAATCCTACAAGGCAAATTGTAACTATATACTCAATGCACTGAATGAAAAGAAACTCCAAAAAAGAATCCTCTATGAGTGATAAAAACACTCTTAGTAATAGCTGAAGGCATTTGTCACATCAAAACCACCTTTACTAGGGGTATTGTATTGAATGGTCTTATTTTTTAAAAGGCAAAAGTAAGCCCTTTCCTCTCAGCTGGGATACCGGGGCACCTTTGCCTTGAAACTCCTGAGGCACTACTCACATCTGTGTCTGCATATGCTCACTCCTCCAATCCAGGAATTTTGCCTGCTGATGTAAGTCTTAAAGCCACCCAACAAGATGCACTAAAAAGAAATGGGAAACTATTCCTTTCTGTAGTTTGGGACACCGGGTACAACTGCCCCAGCTATAGTTGCCACATGGAAACCAGAATCATGTGGATGCTAATGCATTCTGCATTGCTTTACTCATTCCCCCCCTACATTTTACAGGCAAGTGTAGAATTTCCGAGTCCAAATTTAGTGACAGACCATACCCCATAAAAGTTGTGGTAACTAAACAGGAGGAGATAGATCTATATCTCACTCTTATACTCAAATACTATCACTGTAGCACTGCAGCACTGTCCTCCCATTGTTCGTCGATTTGCTCGAGCGGGCCCAGGAACATCTCCATTGTGAGACTTGCCATTACTGTATTTGGCATATCGAATACATCATAGGTAGCTTGTCAAGCTTTGCTGTGCTGGCGAGACACTCTTGGTAGCTTGCCGGGCTATCCTAGAGGAGCAGAGGAATCTAACCGGGGTTGGCCACGTTAGAGCAAGGCAAACGCCCTACACACTGTGTTATTGCTCCAGCCCCTATCCATACTATCACACAGTATGGAAATAGTCTGAATAACAAGAGACATAGTGGTAGTCCATTTTTAATAACTAACTGATCATAGAAGGATTTATGCAATAAGAAATATAAAACACCTCTCTCAGCACCCATAAATCTCTAAGACCAATGGAGAAACAAAGGCACTCGGTGATGCTGGCAAAATTGCAGGAAAGTCCTCAATTTCATCAACATTCTTGAGCCTGGTGGAGGAATGTAGAATAACAATTGATTTGTCCTTTCTCCCTTGACACAAGGAACTTAGGTTCATTAAGTCACACCCATCTCAGTGCTCCTGAGTCACTCCCATTACTTTATCTGTAGCCACTTCTTTGTGCTCTCTTCCCCAACCAGTTAATCAGCTTTTCCCTAAGTCAGAATCTGTTAATTTGTAAGGTCAAATCCTTCTAGGACACCAAACTTATATTGTAAGTTAATATTGCCTTTCTCCTCTCCTATGTCTTTTGAATAGTTTACTTTAATGCAATGTCCTTTTTGTACAGATGCGAGAAGAAAGTTAATATTATGCTTTGTAACTTAGGATTTAATTGGCTTTGAATATTGTTCATTCCCGGGCATCTACTTTCCCAACTTAAGTCTCAGTTGCCCTCTCTTCCTAGCACCGCTAAAAGCAGGTTTCCGACGAGGGACTGGATGGAACCAGGGCTAAGTTATGTGCTACCCTGGCATCGAGATGGGCCAGGCCAAAGTGCCACAATTCTTAACTATAAGTTAGGAGTTTGATCAGAGACAAATGCTGTCATGATCCAAAAGTAATGACAAGACTAGGACCCTGCTAGGGATAAGAAAGACTATCTGGCCTGAGCACTGTAGTCTGAGATGGAGATGGCCCTAGGAGAGCAATTCTATAAGCTTAAACTATTTCTTATTGTGTCCATACAAAACGATTTATATTATGTACGCTTATATGTTTGTTGGACAAGGTGAGGAGAAACACACCCAGGGGATTCTGTTCTAGGGTGGGTTGATCTGCTAAATGAGAATCTGTCCTAGAAGCAGCTTTCCCATGTGTCCTGACTAGTTTGGATGAGGCTGAACATTTTTCCCCTTCAAACTGCCTTCAGTAAATAATTTCAGTATATTGTAAGGGGCAGTTTTCCTTTTCCCACAGAAACCTGGCTGGTCTTAGACATGCAGATTTCAGGTGCTAGCCGGGCCTGATCTTTTGGATGTAGACTCCTGGCTCTAGCCAGACTAGTCTGGGATGCAAAGCTCAGACACTTGTCTTTGGGATGTAGATTCCAAGCTCTAGCAGACTAGTTTCTGGGATACAAATCCAAGTGCTTATAGCTTGTGAAAGTGCTTGTGAAAGGTTTCAGGACTGGCCTGCAGATAAAAAGAAACAATGTATGTTTTGCTGCCTCAATGTTCTTTCTGTAACTCCTTTTGATGACATCACTGCATTGCGCCCTTTAGAGGTACCATGAACTTTATAAGGATATTTTCGGGGCCCTCTAGGAGGAACACTGGCCTGAGAGAACCAGGAGGTGACAGGTCTGAGAGAATCTGGGGGTGATAGGTCTGAGAGAACCTGAGCCCTCCATGACATAAATTTTTAGGATATAATGAAACTGGAGCTGGAGCGATAGCACAGCAGCAGGGCGTTTGCCTTGCACGCAGCCAACATGGCTGACCCGAGTTCGATTCCTCCGCCCCTCTCGGAGAGCCCGGCAAGCTATTGAGAGTATCTCGCCTGCACGGCAGAGCCTGGCAAGCTCCCCGTGACGTATTCGATATGCCGAACACAGTAACGACAAAGTCTCCAATGGAGACGTTACTGGGCCCGCTCGAGCAAATCGATGAACAACGGGAGGACAATGACAATGACAAATGAAACTGTAAGAGTGGGCTGGGAGAGTCAGAGGAGATACAGGAGTGAATGGAGAGAGGATTGGAATAAACCGCTACTAAGACCAACCAGCCAGGCCCTCATTTCCTTCCTTTGCCTGCCCATCGCCATTGACCTCCCTGGAGTGGGAGAAACAGTCTGACACTACCGAATGCGGACTGCGGGAGAGAAAGACCTCTGCTGTCCTTTTGTGTTTACACAGAGGAGGACCTCAAATCAACACTCTCTGCAATGCTGATGGATTTTAGGAATCACTGGCAATGAAAATTAAGAAATAACTAAAATATAAATTCAATCAACTCAATGAAGAATTGATTCAATGACTGAAAACATCCATAAAACATGGGATTGAAGCCACAGAAGCATACAAAAGCAAGCCATAGTAACAAAATTTTGCATGAACTATACCAGCAAACTTGAAGACAAGATGGAAACCAGCATTGATAATGAAGTGGTAAAAGAGAAGTAAATAAATGGAAGAGACTATAAAGTACTTCATGGATTATAGAAAGAAAAATAGTCTTGAATTATAAGAACAGCAATTGGAGAGGGAAAAATAAAGGAAAAATGGTTGATGAAAGATGCAATAGTGTAGAACTTTCTAGTACAGATGAAGACTGGAGTGACATATTCAAATTACTATATGACTGTATCACTGTCATCCTGTTGTTCATCGATTTCCTTGAGCAGGCAGCAGTAACGTCTCCTTCGTCCTAGTCCTGAGATTTTAGAAAGAGCCATATTAGAGGCACTTTCAGCATCAGGGTAAAGAGACCCATCATTGTTACTGGGTTTTGGAGAAGTAAGAAGTAAGAAGAGGTGGATGGAAGATCACTAGGACAGGAGTCAAGGGCCTCAGACACACTAGTAGTATAGCAGATATGGTTTATCTACATATATGAACCACAGATCCAACAAAACCATGAGAACATGAAATTTAAACCACTACAACCAAACTTAGAAACGTGCCTGTTAAGAAGATGTGGGAGGGAAACTAGGGGCATTGGTAAGAGTAGCTGATATTGGTGGTGGGATTGGTGTTGGAATATTGTTGCCTGAGGCTTGGCTATAAATAACACAGCAAATCATTGCACCTTAATGATTTTTTTAAATAAAACAAAACACAACTGCTCTGGAAAGAAAGATGGCGGCCGCACGGGAGCCTTGTGGAAAGCGGGTTTGAGCCGGGCTCGGGGGAGCGGCGGGGACCTCATGGGAAGGGGGGCTTTGTGGGCCGTCCCCCACGCCCCACCGAGGTCGCCAGCTGCCCCCCACGAGCGGCTCTCCGGCACGGCCACGGCCCCGGAGGCACAAGGACTTAGCACAGAGAACCAGCCGCTTGGAGCAGAAAAGCAAATGGACTTGTGTTGATCCGCGCCACCAAGCCTGCCCGGAGGGGGAAGGGCGTTGACCGGCCCGCCCGCTCCTCTCTGGAAAGAAAGATGGCAGCCGCACGGGAGCCTTGTGGAAAGCGGGTTTGAGCCGGGCTCGGGGGAGCGGCGGGGACCTCATGGGAAGGGGGGCTTTGTGGGCCGTCCCCCACGCCCCACCGAGGTCGCCAGCTGCCCCCCACGAGCGGCTCTCCGGCACGGCCACGACTCCAGGGCACAGAAACCAATCTCTTAACTAGCTAACTTTTAATAGAAATTCTTCCAGGGTCAATAAGTAAAATAGCAGAAATTCAAAACCGTGCGGCCGCTATTGCGGCCGCGCGACATCATTTTATTCTTAAAACAAGTTGTAGAAAGCAAATCATTCCACAACGCTGTTTCAGCATGTCTGATTGGGGGGGGGGGTGGGTCGTAAACTCTAAACAATAATTGTGCATCTTCTATCGAAATAATCTATCTAGTCAAAGTAGATAGAGTATTAACTAGAACTCATCTGCCTCACAAAGAATTGGGAGGGGTGGGAGGTGGGGGTCTATTGGGGTTCGGGGTTAAAAATGAGTATTGGTAAAGGGAAATGTGTTTGGTATCTACATGACTGAGACCTAAACCCGAAAGCTCTGTAACTTTTCCCACAGTGATTCAATAAATAAATAAATTATAAAAAAAAAAAGACAAAACACAACTTTAATTCTTAAATTCTATTTTGCTGCATTTATTATTTTTTATATTTTATTATTTATTTTAATCAAAATCAACCAATAACACCAGGGAAAATCACAACAAATCACTTTATATCAATAATTTCTACTATTGCGAAACACAGTGTCTGGTTATATAATAAAAGAAATCCAAATTTCTGCTGCTTCCAAGAGGTACTTGTGACTTTCACAGTAAACACAGGACCATAGTGAAAAGCTGAAAAACAATTATATCATGTAATGATAAGCTAAAAAAACTAACAGCTGTAGTCATATAAAAAATACTCATGTTAAAGAAAATAAAAAAAGAAAGGGAGAGTCATTACAGACTGTCAATAATCAATAGTTCAAAAGGTCATATTTCATCAATTTATTACACCAAATAAAGGAACAGCTAAGTATATAAAGCAATTGATAACAGACATGAGGAAATATAATGATGGCAAAACAATAGTAATGGGAGAGCCTGTTCTCACTATCAGGCAAATCAACCAAACAAACCATCATTAAGGAAACAAAACTCCTTAATAAGTAATTGGGATAATTGATATTAATAGACATTTATAGGATTCTTCAGTTCCTAAAAGTTTAATATATATTAATTGTCAGGATAGACCAGAGACTGAGGTACATATCAGGTATCCATGTTATGAAAATAAAATTAAATATTTTTTCAGTCAACAATGACATGAAAATAAATATATATAAATTAACTATGAAAATTTGGGAAAAGCTTCAATAATTAGAAACTAAACAACATACTATTAAACAACCATTGGGTCAAACATAAAATTAAAGAGGATATAAAAGGAGTCCTCAAAGTGAATGAGAATGAAGATTCACATTACTAGAACCTTCGGGTATGAGAAAGGGAGAAGTTCACAGAAGTTCACATCAGGGAACATGGAAAAAACTCAAATAACAACCCAATAATTTGAGACTCTAGAAAACTAAAAACAAATGAACCACTAAGAAGAAAGAATTACATACTAACAATTAGAGTAGAAACCTAGAAAAATAATACAAAAAGTGAAAAATAAAGTTTATTTTTTAAAAACATAAACAAAACTAAAAAAAATGAATGAATAAGGGGTAAAAGATAAAACTTAAATAAAACTTAAATTGTAAAAGAGATTAAAGGGGAGAAATTGCAACAGATATCTTAGAATTAGAAAAGATCATAAGAGAATATTATGTTGAACTTGATGCCACTAAACTGGAGATCACAGATCACAGATCATCCTGTTATTCGTCGATTGCCTCAAGCAGGCCCCAGTAACATCTCTTTCATCCTAGCCCTGAGATTATATTCAAGGCTCTTTAGAAGAATGAGACCCATCGTTGTTACTGGTATTTGGCATATTGGTTACGCTACGGGGAGTTTGCCAGACTCTGCCGTGTGGGCGGGCTACATTCGGTAGCCTGCCAGTTTGTCCAAAGTAGGAATGAGATAATAAGATGTCATAATAAGATGTCACGGGGCCGCGAATGCGGCTGCACGGTTCTGGGAGCTGGTTTTTATAGTCACTGGGTCTTGGCTGTTGATGGGATTACACGGCGCCAGGGGTCTAGTTGGTGGGTGTGACCCCCGCCTAGTGGAGTTTGGAGGATCTGGGTGGAGGATGCCTGGCCCCAATCCGAGTAGGCTTGGAGATCTCGGCCCCGGAACCCGCGTGACTTTGTCCCTCTGCCAGTACCTTCATGTGTGCGGAGAGTGGTCTCAGCATGGTGGTGGCAGGTCCTGGAGGTCTTTGGCTGCCGGAGCCCTGGTCGGGGCGGGGAGGAAAGCTCAACCCGCTCCCCTCCAAGGGGCTCTGGTAAGGGCAGCCAGGCGCGGGGGCAGGAGACTAAACTGGAGAACCTAAAAGAAATGAATAGTATTTTTATTAGAATCATATAATCCACTATGACTGAACAAGAGGAAGCAGAAAGCAAGTTAGAAATTTCACAAGTAAGAAAATTGAAGTAGCAATTAACATCTTCTCAAGAACAAAATTTTCAGTCCACATGAGTTTATCACTGAGTTCGACAGAAATTTTTAAGATTTATTACCTATACCCTAAAGATCATCCAAAGTATTGAAGAAATTGGAGAGGGGAGGGGAGGAGAAAGGAAGAGGGGGAAGGGAAGGGAGAGGAAGAGAGGGAATAAAGAAAGAAGAGAAGAAGGGAGGAAAGGAGTAGAGAGGAGGGGAGTGGAAGAAGGGGAGAGGAGGGCTGAACCATAAGAACCATGAATTAGCCTCTTATACAAAACTTTCACTAGGGCAGCATGACCACCCAAACGACATTAGGCCAATAATTCATTAGCCCCTACCTCAATTAACACTAACCAAAACCACAAAGTAATGATGAGCTGATGAGTGTGAAAGTCGAACCCGGACAGGTCACAATGGATAAGAAATGCAGAAATAGTGAGTGAGAAGTTAGCCCAGATGACCCAACCAATAATAGTGATGTATATAACCTCTCTGACAGGGAATTTAGAATGGAGCTAGTAAGGATGCATAAGAAGCTATAAAAACGATGGAATGCACTGCCAATAAAATAAAAGAGGATATGATAGAGGAAGTCATGAAAATGCAAACAAAATTACAAATTGAAATGACGGATCTGGAAAACCTGGTAGGTGAAATGAAAAACTCAGTGGAACGCCTCAGTAGCAGAGTAACAGCTGCTGAGGACAGAATCAGTGAGTTTCAAAGTCAGATGAAAATGGATTAAAGATCTCAATATCACACCTGAGTCCATAACGTATGTGGAGGAAAAATATAGGCAGAACCTACCATGACATGAAAGCTAAAGCATCTTTAAGAATGCAACACCACTGACCTAGGTTTTGTTATCGTTACTTAATTACATTCATTCTAGAGTTTCTAAACATCATCATTCTGTCTTCCTAATTATTTCTTTAGCCTACTACTGTCTCAGGAACTGAAAGATGAGTTTGTACAATGTATAATAAACACCTCAAGCTTAACATGGCTGAGATTGAATTTACCTTGCTTCTTGTGAAAGTTGCTCTCCTGTTATCTTTCTCATCTGAGTAGATGGTAACTTGGCCTTTCACTTTTCAGTATAATAACCTTGAACACTGTCACTGTCACTGTCCTCCCATTGTTCATCAATTTTCTCGAGTGGGCTCAGTAACATCTCCATTGTGAGACTTTGTTGTTACTGTGTTTGGCATATCAAATGCGTCACGGGTAGCTTGCCAGGCTTGACCATGAAGGCAAGATACTCTCAGTAGCTCGCAGGGCTCTCTGAGAGGGGGCAGAGGAATAGAACCTGGCTGGGGAGAAATCGAACTCAGGTCGGCCATGTTGGCTGCATGCAAGGCAAATGCCTTACCCGCTGTGCCATCGCTCCAGCCCACCTTGAAGACATTCATATATATATATATATATATATATATATATATATAATTATATATATATAATTACCACATATGTGGTTATTACCATATATATAGGTAATAACCACATATCTAATCCAAACATTTCATTGGCTTCATCTTTTTTATTTTTTTTTTATTTTTTATTGAATTACTTTAAGATACAGTTACAAAGCTTTCATGATTGAGTGTTTCAGTGATATAATAATAGAACACCCATCATTCCACCAGAGTCAGAAAGAAAGGGACAGACATAGAATGACTGCACTCATTTGTGGAATGTAAAACAGCAGAGTATTGAGACTAATATCTAAGGAGAGTAGAGACAAAAGTCAGAAGGATTGCTTCCTGGTTGAAAGCCTGCCACATGAACGTGGGGAGAAGTAGTTGGGATAGAGGAAGGACCACTAAGTCAATAAGAGTTGGAGGAATTGCTCAGATTAGAAATGTGTGCTGAAAGGAGACAAAGGACCAAACATGATGGCCTCTCAGTATCTGTATTGCAAACAAAATGCCCAAAAGTAGAGAGAGAGAGTAAGACAGAAAGTATCTGCCATAAAGGCAGGCAGTGGGGTTGGGTGAGGGTGGCGAGAGAGATACTAGGGACATTGGAGGTGTAAAATGTACTTTGGGTGGAGGGAGGGACGTTCAATCATTTTCTGACTGAAATTCAATTATGAAAGTTTTGTTATTAAATCTCAGGGTGATACAAAAAAAGAAAATAGAAAAAGAAGAAAAAAATAATTTCAAGGATTAGTTACAAATATAAAAACTATCAAAACCTATATTAAAATTATAGTCCATCTTAGTTGTCATTACCTGGTAAATCAATAAGGAGAAATAAATGAATTCTCTTCAAAACTCCTTGCTCTGAAATATATGTGTGATTAGCATCAGCTGCAGGGAGAATCAGAGGAGATAAATCTTGAATTTGAAAGGATTTAAATTTAAAGTCTCTTTTAAAAAGCTGCTAAAACCTTGAGTAGTTAATTAAATTTCCTACAACATACTGAAAAGGGGGCTCAAGATTAAAAGTAAACCTATCATGGAAAAATAAAGTAATATTTTCACATCTCTAAGAGGGCTCATGCAATTTTCACCACACAGATATTTGTTTCCCTTTCCACTAAAAGGATAAAGCTAAAAACTCTGTGATGAGATGTAGGATAACGTTGGTTTGCTCTTCCTCCCTGACCACTGGAAGCTTGTGTTTGTTGATTGACCCCCAACCTGTCAATCCCAACCTGCCAATTACCTTTGTCTTCTGATCAGACACTGACTTGTAAATACTGTCTTTCTCTTCATCTTATTGTCCTTTACATGGCTAGCTATTTCAGAGCAGTTGCTTTTTGTATGGTTACAGGAAGATAGTTAAAAAGACAAGCCTGTGGGTTGGGAATTGATTGTCTCCAAAAAATATTACCTCCTGAATATCTGTTCTCTCTACTTAAGGCTCAGTTACCCTTACTTCCTAGATCCCCAAAAGCAACGTCCTGACGAGGGACTGGATGGACCGAGGGCAAGTGATGAGCTAGCTACTCTGGCATCGAAATGGACCTGACCAAAGTGCCCTAATGCTTAACTATAAGTTAAGAGTTTTGTCATGGACAAATTCTGTTATGATCCAAAAAGTTATCACTAGATTTAAACCCTGCTGGGTTTAGAAATGGTTAATCCTGCCTGAGCACTGTAGTGTGAGTCTGATAAGATGTCCCCAGAAGAGTCATCCTACAAGCCTAAAAGTGTCTATTACTGTGTCCATATGAAATGGTAAATATTACGAAGGAGAACTAAGGATGTTAATTAAGTTGCTGGTCTAAGGAGAGGAGAAACACACCTTAAGGTCTGTTTTGCCCTCGTGGGCTACAGGTGGTCAGGAAGACTGCAAAAACATTTTGATTGCACTTCTCCTGGGGAGGCGTGGTTAGGGGGGCGTGGTGAGAGAGAAGAAAAAGAGCAGCTTCGGGGAGGAAGAGAAAAAAGAGGAAGAGAAATGGTGACAGACACACAAGTAGATTGGAGGAGTCAGATGGAAGGTTGAGACAGAGAGAGAGGGAGAGACAGAAGAGGACAGAAGGTTGCAGGAGGCACAGGGAGAGAGAGAGGGATGGAGAGAGCTGGGAGAGACAAGAGATAGAATACACAACAACTAATCAGCGACCAGTTTGGCCCTTGTTCTTCCTTCTCCCATCCAAGGCAAGGGCTGTCTTGGGTAGGGAAGCGGCTGGAGAGCACAGAACGCGGGCGAAGAGAGAGAGCCACCTGGAGAGCCAGGGAACATCCTTTCATATGTAATCCCTGAGCAAAGGTGTTTACACAGCTCCATGTGAGGGAATTTCACAATGAGACAATTCATAAATAATTTTAAATTATCAAGAAAGTGAATAAGGCTACGAAATGATTCTAAACTTTCATTTTTGTAAAGTCAAATGCTGAAGATAGCATACTACAATCTTTTCTGTGAATTCAACAATACACATATATATTTGTGTGTATGTGTGTGTGTGTGTGTTCTGTGTGTGTGTGTCACACATGGCTGATAATATGCCTCTCTCTGCCCCTTCCATACATAGTACACTCTAAATAGTTGTATGTCTTTCTTTGACACATGATCTTTGACTTGAGCCTCCCTTGTAGGTCACATGATGATGCAAAACATAGATAGTAACTTGACAGTAAACTCCCTGGGAACTTTTCTTTAGATAAGTACCGAATAGGAACATCTCAGCCATCATTCTTCCTACTCAGAGAACTTTAGCTCTGTGCATGATAGTTCCTTGCTAGAACTTGTACTTCTCCACCTTCCAATCAATGGAACATAATTCTAACTTTGTTCCTATCACTTTAATGTCCCTAAAAGTTGCATTTTAAAAAACTCTCTTCTGCTCTGCCACCTGCTTCACTTCTTTTTTTTCCTTTTTTCAAATTCCCATCTCCTTACTCTCTCTCTTACTATCTCCAACAGGTGCACATTAATCAAATTAAGATTCCCCTGATTGTGGAAAAGTGTTCAAAAGCTAACTCACATATGTACAATTTTATGAAAATTGCATTTGGTAAAAGATTTTTTGTAAATGCAATTATGTGTGAAAAGTGCTACAGTAGCTCTAAAGACAAAGTTCTGGGGAAACACTAGAACTGACAAACTAAATTTCCAGGAAGCCAGAATCAAGGGGAACTCACAATAGTAGAAACCTGTGTCAGAAGAATTCACATCTCAAGTAACTAGGCTTTTGGGATAATATAATATTTGGAAACACAAGGTAGTGAGTGACACTATAAGTTTTTATAATAAATTTTCTGTAGAAACTCATTCATAGAAACTGATTTGTTTCTAAAAAACCGCTAATAAGGAAAACACAGATTAACATGGTTCACTGACCATTCATTTATTCAATAAGTATTAACAATAAACTAAAATGCTTTTATATCTGTGTTGACCATGAGAAATACAAAGTCAAGCAAATGAGAATACTGACCCTACACTGACAATTCTTGGAGTTTAATTTACCTAAGTCAGAAACTGGCTTTTGCCAACAGAAATCTGCATTCTTTCAAAATAGGAGAAAACCATACCATTCTTCAAATTGCCATGTTTTTAAAACAAAGTGTTTAAGGTCTAAACTGAGTCACAAATTTTTCTTGTTAAAATCATTTTACATTGGAAATTATTTTATTATATTTCCTAAACAATTTTTTTACACATGGCTATGCTCAGAGATCACTTCTGATGATGGGGCTTAGGGGACCATATGTGGTGCCTGGGATCAAACCTAGGTTGGCCATATGCAAGTCAGTGCCTTCCTACTCTCCATACTATCTCACAGATCTAGACATTTTGATTCACTTATAAAATGTGTTTAGTGTGTGTTCCTCTTTCAGAAAGTTTGATATTACACTGAAATATTCTTGCTGCTCTGATTTTATAATAATAATAGCAGGCTAAACATTTGCTATAGTAAGACTATGCACACACCCCAAGAATTAATTCTTTACCTACTTAGATCGGGTCTTAGAAATAATGGTAATAAATTATTTTTAAAAAGAAGGTTTGAAACTACAAAATATCTTTAAACAATTCTCACTGATAAAATCTAAAGACATTACTCTAGCTACAATCCTTCCTTTTTAATAGTATTTATGATCTATTCTGAATATACAGAAAAATACATTCACTCTTCATTGGATTTGATTTATACACCTATGCATAAATGAGGAATTTATTTCATAAAACAATTAGTGGAGGCTGGAGATATTGTACAGAGTTTAATGCACTTAATGCCCACAATAAGGCATTGACTCTACCATATACTATCAGTGATAATATTTTTATTAGAAATATTAATTCAGTATCAGTGTTATGAATTATTAAGTATGATTAGTATTTCACAAAAGATAAAGAATTTGATCTCGTTCTCCATAAATGTGAATTATATTTGTTTTATGAATTGTTCGTTAATGTAAAAAGGCAATATTTATCTCTATATAATTCTAAAGTGAAGGAGGATATTAATGAGAGAGAGAGACACTGTAAGTGTTAAATGTAAAGAAGAGTTTACACATACAAAGCTGGGAAGTGGGTGAGTCCAGAATGAAGTCTGGAATCACTAAAATATTATTTTTAAATTTATTATTTGTTTATGTGTTTATTTTAGGTTTTGTGTCACACTTGGCAGTGCTTGGGGCTTATTCCTCTCTCTGCACTAGGGAATTACTCATGGTGGTGCTTGCGGAATCATATGAAATGCTGGGGATCAAGTCAGGTCAACCTTGTGCAAGGTAAGCACCCACCTGCTTTGCCCATCCCTAAAATATTTTTCCTCCAAATCAGAATTTTATGAGAAGTTCCCATATTCTAATGCACTATGCTTACTGGCTAGTCAGCCTCTATTGTTCTATATTTCCTCTGACCTAAGCACCTTACCAAAACAAACAAAAATGTTCATTAATTAGTTTAACCCATTGCAAAGAATATCCCTAAATATTTCTGTTTTCCCTTAATATTGAGCAATCTGTAAGTACAATTGGTTGATTGAGCTCATTTAAACAAACACTTTATTGTGAGTAGATACTATATGAAGTTATTAATATCAGATCTCAGAATATTATCTTGTATTGAAGTGTGTGTTCCTGGTATTTTATATAACATAGACCTTTGGAAAGTAAGTCACATAATGAATATTTAACCAAAAAATTCCTCTCTCAGTAAAGCTATTATAGAACTGCTCTAAACTTTCTTCATAGGAAATATTTGCAATACTAGTTAAAGTTTGTAACTGAGAAGATAGATAGTCATAACCCCAATACACAATGCACAATGATGGTAATTTAGTTTGATAATTGGGACCTAATTCTGAAGAACATCAGTGTTTTGAATGAGAGAATTGAATGATAGGAATAAACTGGGAAATCCTAAGTACTGGTTCTATCAGTTTCACAGGGCAAATTCACACTGATTAATTGATATTTTCACTCTCACAAAATGATTTCATAAGTATGCCTTTAAAACTATCTATCTGCCTATTCGGAAAATATCCAAATGTTCCTAAGCTAGTGAATATGCCCAAGAGAATATAAAAAGCCCATTAAGAATAGTTATGTGATAATACAGTGGGTAGGGCATTTGTCTTGCATGTGGCTGACCCAGGTTCAAGCCTCAGCATCCCAGGTTAAGCCCTGAGCATCACTGGGTGTGACTCCCCAGCCACACAAAAAAAGTGGCAAGTGAGATTTCCACAAAACATTAATATCTTTAACCCAGTCAGTTTATCTCATAGGCTTTGAGTTAACATTGGGGTAACCTGAAGTCCATAGAGGTTTGCACCCTGCCCCCAGTGTCAACATGATCCTTCTACTCTGTGTGCCATTGTAGCCTTTATCTGCAACAAAGTGTTTATGTTCTTTACTTCTGTTCATTAACATTTCTCTATGGATTACCATCAGTCAAAAACAGCTACACAGGCTATTATCTTGCATGTTACATAAACACCACTCGCCTTGATTTGAAATAGTTCTGTGCCATTAAATTCGTATGAGGCCACCCATTCTAAAAATTATATACATATATGTGTATATATATAAGGTAAAGGCCCTCCCGTTGATCGTCGATTTGCTCGAGCGGGCCCAGTAACGTCTCCATTGGAGACTTTGTTGTTACTGTGTCTGGCATATCGAATACTCTCGGTAGCTTGCCGGGCTCTCCGAGAGGGGCGGAGGGATCGAACTCGGGTCGGCCATGTTGGCCGCTTGTAAGGCGAACACCTTACCCGCTGTGCTATCGCTCCAGCCTGAAATACTACAAGGTGTGTATATATATATATATATATATATATAAAGATATATATATATATATATAAAGATACCAATTGTCAAGGGGCAAAAGTATTCAACACTGAATAATATCTTATGAACAACTCAATGCCAGATTCTCAAAGAAACACAAAAACATGAAGGAAAAATTAGACCTGAATTTCCAGGTCAAGACAAGATGGAAAAATTGTAACAAACCTTATCTCAAAAGCAAGTCTGCTTTTTCTACTGGAGAAGCCTGTGTTCTCTCTTGAACAGGTATTACTCTCTATTTCTCTCCTTTCACATTTGTTTAAGTAAATTGCTTTCAGTAAAAACCAGTTTTCTTTGCTAAAATAATAGACCTGAATTGAGAAATCCTATTGAAGCTATTTTATATTTTTTTTAAAAAAAGCCTCCCTGTAGAAAGGAGCAAATTGAGCATAAACGTATTTTACATCATCAACATTATCCAATATAAGAATTAAAAACAAAACAAATGAGTGTCCAGCTCACTATCAGACTGTTTTCATGAATATTTGGAGAGTTCTTTATGTAACATACCCTGGTGCCCCATAATCTTTCTATAACTTTACCACAACAGCAATTCACAGGAAATAATTAGGAAAGAAAAAGGGAAAATGTTTAAGCACATTCTGTCTAATCCCAGAACATGAGAGTTATACACAAAAAAGAACTCTGAAAACATTACATGCTGAAAAAAAAATTCCTATGACCCTACATTTCAGGGCAAAAAACTGCTGAACTATTTTGTCTACTGTATGAGAAAGAATAATGGGATTTGGTAAACAATTATAGTCTCTGTTTTGTGTACAGTTCTACCAAATTAATTATAAATAGATACAATAGTTTATTCAAGAGCTGTAACAGTACCCTTCTATAATCCATAAAAGGAATTTATCCATTGTTCAAGAGTATGGAGAATGGAACAGTACTTTGATCACCTGGCATAATAAAACTGAGAGTGTTGATGCAGTTTTTTCAAATCAGTTAGTTCCAAACTATCTTTAGGTTATAGTTTGAAGAATCCCCTTGATTGTCCTAAAATTAAGTTTATTTATGATATATAATATTTACATAAATAATTTCAAAAATACTAGTATGCCTTATTATGATATAACTTTAAAATAAATCTTGTATAAATGGTATTATCTCTCTGTAAAATGCTCAGGTATAATAACAAGAAGCCATATGAAGTAGTCAGATGTTTGCGTCTATACTTAGAATTAGCATGAATTTGACAACTACAAATGGAGTAAGGTACAGGTGTGCTGTATTGGCAACTCAAATACCACAAATGGCGTTGCCTTTGGTGATGATGTGATTTTCCTGAAATTGTGAGCAACTTTTGATGGGGTTTTAACAAAGCAGATTACAATCTTTTCTCAATTTAAAGCATCATTTCATTCCTAGAAATTGTTGGGTATATTAAAACCATGCAAAAATACTTTGATTTTACATGTAAAATGAAACTAAAATTTTGTTCCAAATAATTGTAACTAGCTTTTCTAAAATTGCATGAATGCCTGAGAGCATATTTAAAAGTTATGTAGGGTGCAGAGCTGTTCCATTTTACAGAATGTCCTCTCATCTGAAATTAATGAACCACACACTTTTTAGTAATGACACCAAACATTGCTACAAGCAAAGACACATCCACAGAGTTTAGAAAGGCCTCCAATGGATGTCACTGTCCTGTTAAGAACTATGAAGAAAAGGGGAGTGGAAATATTACAGTGGGTAAAATGCTTACTTTGAAGAGGACCTATTACGGTTTGTTCCTTATGAATCCGTATACTCCCCCGATCTCTGCTTAATGAAAGCACTGATCACACAGCCAGGAGTAACTTTGGGGCACTGCTGAGTGTGCTTCTCCCAAAAAAGAGGTCACTAAGAACTATCAAGAAAAAAGACCAGGGGTGTTAAGTGTAAAGAAAGCAAAGGAAAATATGGAAAATAATTCATAGTGATAAGGAGGGGCCAGAGATTTTTACGTTTACAAAATAGAATCATGAAAATCAAATAGTTGATTTTTGGGGGGTCACATCCAGCAATGCACAGGGGTTACTCCTGGTTCATGCACTTAGGAATTACTCTTGAGAGTGCTTGGGTGAACCATATGGGATGCTGGGAATTGAACTCAGTTTGGCCACGTGCAAGTCAAATGCCCTACCCACTGTGCTATTGCTCCAGGCCCTAAAATGGTTGAATTTTGAAAAATGAATTGACATGAAACATGATTTAAAGTACAATTTCACAACTTTATTCAGTGTACTCTGTATTAAATGAATTAGAAAATACAAAAGGGAAAGAATATACAAAATTGAAAACCATTATAAATTGATTAGTAGATACTACATTTGAGTTATGCATGTTAGAAATGATGGTAGGCAGCAGTGGGGCAAACTCATGTGTTCAGGTATTACTTTTGAGAATGACAATAGAGAACTGATGGGTCAGATATGGAAGACAAAGAGAAAAAACAACAGTAGCAGTTTTAGCAAGTAGGGAAATGAGCTTTTCTGAAAAAGAAAACTAAATGGAAACATTTTGGTGAAAAAAAAGTTTTGTTTATCTACACAGAGAAGTGTCAATTTGGTGGTTAAAATGATATGTTTTAACATAAGATCAAATCAAATATCAACACTGTCACAAGTGGCACCATAAAATGAACTACTTAAGGAGACTGAAAAGATATAACTAATAATGTTGAAAAGGTATTAGTATTTAGTATTACTAAAATCAATGGGAAAAGGAAATCTTTAAGAAGGAGGCATCATGGTTGAATTATGTTGTAAAACTGAGTAACATGAGGAAAGAAAAATGATCATTACTGTTGGCACCTTAGATATTACTGGTGAGTTTTTAAGACCACTCTCAGTGTGGTGATGAGAACAGAGGTGGTGATGAGCACAGATGTGGTGATGAGGAAAGATGATGAATACAGTCTTACTGGGCTGTTTTAAGGAATAAAGTACAAAACAAGCAGAAAGAGTGGATTAGGAAGTAGAAGTCTACAAAGAAAGGAAAGATAATATGGTGGTTGGGAGCTTGCCTTGCATGAGACTAACCTAGTTCCCAAATATGGCACAAGGTACCCTGACCCCAGATCCTCTAAATCTTGCCAGGAGTGATCACTGACCCAGGATTAAGTCCTATTCACTACTGCATATAGCAAAACAAAAAGGAAGGAAGGAAGGAAGGAAGGAAGGAAGGAAGGAAGGAAGGAAGGAAGGAAGGAAGGAAGGAAGGAAGGAGAAAGAAAGAGAGAGAGAAAGAAAGAGAGAGAGAGAGAAAGAAAGAAAGAAAGAAAGAAAGAAAGAAAGAAAGAAAGAAAGAAAGAAGAAAGAGAAAAAGAAAAGAAAAAGAAAGGAAAAAAGAAAAAGGAAGAAATAAAGAGAAAGAAAGGAAAGAGAAAGGAAGGAAGGAAGGAAGGAAGGAAGGAAGGAAGGAAGGAAGGAAGGAAGGAAGGAAGGAAGGGAAGGAAATAAATCTAGTTTCTAAGCTTTTTGTCTGAAAAACAAGATAAATTTAAGGTTGAACTAGAGGAGAATGTGGTAAGCAATTTGTAGGTAAGTAATTTTGAAAATCTTCATGCTGATACAAATCCATAAAAGGAAGCTGTGTCATTGAAAAAGACTAAGAAATAAAATGTACTGAAACTAAGAAGCTAATCTTTAAATCTGAATTTGGTGGGGCTGAAAAGTGGGACAAAGTGTACTTTATGTTGTTAGATTTTTTGCCTACATCCTCTGTGCTCTCATATCTACATGCCAAACGTTGCCAATCAGGGAAAATTTGTGACTCTGAAGTCTATCTATTTAGATCAGGAACAAGACTAACCTATATAAAAGGCAGCCTTTGAGTATCACTGAGGTAAAAACCTCAAGCAAGAGTGAGGACCCCAGAGTGAGTGAAAAGTTCAGATATAAATGCACTGATTTATTCAGTGTTATGATGTTGACAAATACTCTACACTAATTCTTAGAAATTCCAGCAGGAATTAAGCTCCAGAGACCTGTGGTATTATAGCACAAATTTTATTGATGTCTTTCTCTTCATTTCCTATTTATCTGCCAACATTTCATGGTATGACTGCTCAAATTATTTGTAATCAAACCCTTTACTTAAGGTCTGTTTCTGGAATAATACCAGTAAGACCCAAGGATAGAGTATCAAATCAACATATTTATATAAATTCAACTTTGTTAAAATAAATAATTCAAATAAAGTCTGGCATATTAGTTTAATCTGGTAGTGAGTAAATCAGTGAAGACAATTTATAACAAAAGACAGAAATTCCTCCCCAAAGTGGGTATTTTTATTTCTAGAGACAGAATGTTCAGTAAAAAAGATATAGTTTGGTTTAGAATCCAAATAATATCTTCAAGATTCATTTTATCAGTTTATTTTAACTAAATTGTTGCCATTAGCTGGTTAGGGGATCAGTAAAAATGTGACGAGGTAAAAAAAAAAAAAAAGCTCCGGATTCGGAATCTTCACAGTCTTGAGAATCAAGGGATACGGCTACGATTTTGGTAGTATAAACAGAAAGGTATATAATTAAAACTTATTACATTTAGACATGTGTCCATCTAAATAGTAAGAACTGTGACCACACCTAACAATAAGGGGATTAGATGATTCTTTCAAGCCCCCAAAGGCGCAGAATTCTATTCTCCCATCCCTTAAGAAAACGTGCGCTATCACTGGACGCAGAATCATTTGGGGGAGGTTTACTGATGAAATTGGTACTTTTGAGTATTCTTCATCCTACATCTATTCACCTTTAAGTACCCTTCAATTATTCTTAAGATTAAGATACAACCTGATACTTCCCCAATTCCTTTCCAATCAAACTTTGTGTTGCTTATTTTTCCATGCCCTCACCACCCTGGATTTCTTCCTGCTCTCTAGACATACCTTACTCTTTACTATTGCAGTATCTTTGTATAAATTATAAGATCTGTTTAAAAGTCAGTGTTTCCTCATCAGTTCTTATACACCCGTCACAAGCTAACTCACCAGTAGGTCTAGTCTGAAATATTGCCCTGTATTCTCAGAATTTCACACTTTTATTCTATCCATAATACATTAGTCTCTTCCCTTGCATGACTCACAATTCATAGGTTTAATATCATCCTTAGCACCAATGATAAAAGGGACTGTATCACCTGCTTATATGGACCATGAATTTAATTTCTAAATGCACTGGTTGATGAATTAGTTTTTAAAATATTTTGTTTCACATATTATTATATGTGATATAGAAATGAGAATTTAAGTATGTCATATATGACATATGATTTTAATTCTCTTTAAAATTATAATCAACTTCTTGATTCAGCTTTGGGAGATGATAGGAATCCAGGAATTTACCCATTTCTTCTAGGTTCTCTTGTTTCGTAGCATATAGACTTTCAAAGTAGTCTCTGATGATCTCTTGAATTTTTTTAGTTTCTGTTGTCATATCCCCATTCTTATTTCTGATTCGATTTATTAAGGCTCTCTCTCTCTGTTTCTTTGTGAGTGTTGCTAGTGGTTTATCTATCTTATTTATTTTCTCGAAGAACCAGCTCTTGGTTTCATTGATCTTTCGGATTGTTTCTTTGTTTTCCATGTCGTTGATTTCTGCTCTAAGTTTTATGATCTCTTTCCTTCTGCCTGATTTAGGCTCTTTTTGTTGATCCTTTTCTAAGGTCTTGAGCTGTGAGGTCAAGTTGTTTATGTGCATCGTTTCTACAGTCCTAAGATATGCATGCAAGCTATAAATTTTCCCCTTAATACAGCTTTCGCTGCATACCATAAGTTCTGGTAGTTTGTGTCTTCATTCTCATATGTTTCCAGGTATCTTTTGATTTCATCCTTGACTTCGTTCTTGACCCACTCATTGTTTAGCATCGAGTTGTTTAATTTCCAGGTGTTTGATTTTGTTCTCCGTGTCAGTGTGTGATTCACTTCCATCCTCAGTGCATCATGGTCTGAAAAGATGGCTGATACTATTTCTATATTCCTGATTCTGTTGAGGTATGTTTTGTGTCCTAAGACGTGGTCTATTTTGGAAAATGTTCCATGCGCACTGGAGAAGAAGATATAGAGTACCTGAATAGACCTATTCACATCAAGGAAATTGAAACTGTAATCAAAAATCTTCCCAAAAACAAAAGCCCAGGTCCAGATGGATTTACTAGCAAATTTTTCCAAACATTTAAAGCGGACCTCTTGCCAGTTTTTCTCAAGCTTTTCCAGGAAATTGAAAAAATGGAAACTCTCCCAAACAGTTTCTATGAAGCCCATATCTCTCTAATACCAAAAGGAAACAAAGACACAACAAGAAAAGAAAACTACAGGCCGATATCCCTGATGAACACGGATGCGAAGATTCTCAACAAAATACTAGCCAATAGAATTCAACAACTCATCAAAATGATCATACATCATGAACAAGTAGGATTCATCCCAGGGATGCAAGGATGGTTCAACATTCGGAAATCAATCAACATAATCCATCATATCAACAAAAGAAAAGATAAAAAGCATATGATCATATCAATAGATGCAGAGAAAGCATTGGACAAGATCCAGCACCCATTCATGATGAAAACCCTTGCCAAAATGGGGATAGAGGGGACTTTCCTCAATATAGTTAAAGCCATCTACCACAAACCTACAGCAAACATCATCCTCAATGGGGAAAAACTGAGAGCCTTCCCCCTAAGGTCAGGGACAAGACAAGGATACCCACTCTCTCCACTGCTGTTCAATATAGTACTGGAAGTACTTGCAATAGCAATTAGGCAGGAAAAAGATATTAAGGGCATTCAGGTAGGAAAGGAAGAAATCAAGCTCTCACTATTCGCAGATGATATGATACTATACTTAGAGAACCCTAAAACCTCTACCAAGAAACTCCGAGAAACAATAGGCTTGTATAGTAAAGTGGCAGGCTATAAAATCAATACCCCAAAATCCATGGCTTTCCTATATGCAAATAGTGAAAGAGAAGAAAGTGACATGAAGAAAACAATTCCATTTACAATTGTGCCCCAGAAAATCAAGTACCTAGGAATCGCCTTAACTAAGGAAGTAAAGGATCTGTACAAAGAAAACTACAAAACACTACTTCAGGAAATAAAAGAGGACACGAGGAAATGGAAAAATATCCCCTGTTCATGGATGGGGAGAATCAACATTGTCAAAATGGCAATACTTCCAAGGCACTGTACAAATTCAGTGCAATCCCTATAAGGATACCCATGACATTCTTCAAAGAAATGGAGAAAACACTCCTGAAATTTATATGGAACATTAAGCCCCCGCGAATAGCTAAAGCAATTCTTGGGAAAAAGAAAATGGGAGGAATCAATCTACCTAACTTCAAGCTCTACTACAAAACAGTAATAATCAAAACAGCATGGTACTGGAACAAAGGCAGAGTTGCAAACCAATGGAACAGAGTTGAATATACTGACATCTCCTCCCAAACATATAATCATCTAATCTTCGATAAGGGGGCAAGAAAAGTGAAATGGAGCAGGGAAAGCCTCTTTAATAGATTGTGCTGGCAAAACTGGACGGCTACATGCAAAAAAGGGCTCAGTTCTCTGCCTAATGCCATTCACAAAAGTAAGATCGAAATGGATTTATGAATTCAACATTAGACCGGAATCCATAATGTTTATTGAAGACAAAGTTGGCAAAACTCTCCATGATATTGAAGTTAATGGTATCTTCAAAGATGTCACGCCACTGGCCGAGCAAGTGAAAACAGAGATAGACAAATGGGACTATCTTAAACTAAGAAGCTTCTGCACCTCAAAAGAAACAGTGACCAAAATGCAAAGACAGCCTACAGAATGGGAAAGAATATTCACCAAATACACATCTGACAAGGGGTTGATATCAAGGATATACAAGGTACTGGTTAAACTACACAAGAAGAAATCACCCAACCCCATCAAAAAATGGGGCAAGGAAATGAACAGAAACTTTCTCAAAGGAGAAATCCGAATGGCCAAAAGGCACATGAGAAAATGCTCTACATCACTAATCATCAGAGAGATGCAGATCATAATAACAATGAGATATCATTTCACACCACAGAGACTGGCCCACATCTACAAGAACAAAAGCAACCGGTGCTGGCGCGGATGTGGTGAGAAAGGGACCCTCCTTCACTGCTGGTGGGAAAGCAGGCTGGTCCAACCCTTTTGGAAAACAGTATGGACGATTCTCAAAAAATTAGAATTTGATCTCCCATTTGACCCAGCTATAGCACTCCTGGGAATATATCCCAGAGAGGCAAAAAGGTATAGTTGAAGTGACATCTGCACTTGTTTGTTCATTGCAGCACTCTTTACAATAGCCAGAATCTGGAAAAAACCTGACTGCCCGAGAACAGATGACTGGTTAAAGAAACTTTGGTACATTTACACAATGGAGTACTATGTAGCTGTTAGAAAAGATGAAGTTATGAAATTTACATACAAGTGGTACTACATGGAAAGTATCATGTTAAGCGAAATGAGTTAGAAAGAGTGGGATAGGCACAGAAAGATTGCATTCATCTAGGGAATATAAAGCAACAAAACGGGAGACCAACACCCAGGAATGGCTAAGATTAGTACCAGGAATTTTGCTCCATGACTTGAAGGCCAGCCACATGTGCTAGGTGAAAAGGAAGCTCAGATAGAGAAGAGAGCACCAAATAAAGGGTGTTGTGAAGACCCTCCCAGGGTGGGAGAGACGTGCTAAAAGTAGTCTATAGACCAAACATGATTGCCACTCAATGCCTCTCTTGCAAAACACAGTACCCAAAAGAAGAGAGAGAGAACAAGGGGGAATGCCCTGCCACAGCGGCAGGGTGGGACGGGTGGGGATGGGGTGTGGGAGGGATGCTACGACCCGTGGTGGGGGAGGATGGGCACTGGTGGAGGGATGGGGACTTGATCATTGTATAACTGAAACCCAAGCACAAAAATTTATAAGTCTATAACTGTACCTCATGGTGTTTCTCTAATAAAAAAAGATAATAAAAAAACTGGGGTCACATTTGCAAGGCAAAAAGAAAATAAATAAAAGAAAATTATAATCAAGCACTATAAAAGGGAACATTTCAAAATGTTAAGTGACTTTCTCACATTATGTCAAGAGGTTAGGAAAACAAGAGATATGCTATTTTCTATTTGTCCATATCACAAAAATCATTAAACATGATTCCATATGACATTGATATGGAAAACATTGTTACAAGTGACAAAAATAAACTATTGTTGGGGGTATGATGCCGCCAGCAGGTCTTTTTTTACCTGTGAGGCGAGTGCATCAGCAGCCTGATGGCACCGTCAGGATTTCAGATACCTCAAAATTGCTGCTGTGCCTTTGGTCAGACCCCAAAAACTTGGGTCAAAGTTTACCAACAAAGTAAATGGGCAAAAGTTAGGTACGTGGGAGACACACCCACAAACCACCTCTGGCTCAACTATATAATGGAGGCATGGCCTCTCTGGTTCCTGATCAAACTGCTTAACCGCCATGATCCCAGAGACTCAGAAACGAATCTTGGAACCCAAAGGCTTTTGGCAGAAATGTGTCCTGTTCCTGCAGTAGGTTACTGGCTCTGGGCCAATCCAGGTGGGAATAGGTTTCATTCTCCTTGGAGGCCCGGTGACCACCATACTCCAGAAGCTACTGGACAGTCAGGTTTGGACCTGCAGTGATGAGACACGCGGAGCCTCACCAGATGGGGTGGAACCAGCCCTTTCTTCCCCATCTCAGCGAGACCCCGAGTCGCCACCTACAAACGGCCTCTCTGGCTCCTGATCAAGCTAATTAATGGTCATGATCTCAGAAACTCAGAAACAAATCTTGAAACCCAGCGGCTTTTGGCAGAAATGCATCTGGACTGCATACAAGGTGGCCGCTACCTCAGAGCTTCTTGGAAAACCAGGTGTAAGCCGGTGTTGATGAAGCAACTGCAGTCTCTTGGGAAGGGGGCAGTACTGGCTCGTCCTTCTCGCCCTACCGAGGTCATGAGTTGCCCCCACAAGCAACTCTCCGTCACGGCCATGACTCAGAGGCAAAAGGACTTAATCCAGAGCCCAGCAGCTTGCGGCAGAAAAGTGAATAGACCATGCATTAAACTACGGCTCCATGCCTCCCCAGGAGGGAAAGGGTGTTGCTCCCTTCCGCCTTTTTCCCACCAGCAGCAAGGTGGCCGCTGCCTCAGAGCTTATTGAAAAGCCAGATATGAGCCAGCATTGACAGGGCAACTGCAGTCTCATGGGAAGGGGGACAGTGCCAGCTCATCCTTCATGTTCTACCAAGGTCACGAGTTGCCCCCCATGAGCGGCTCTCTGGCACAGCCATAACACCAGATGCACAGAAACCAATCTCCTAATTATCTGGCTCTTTGCAGAAATCCAAAATTGTGAGGCTGCTATTGAGACCACGCAAGATTATATGACTCTCATAATCAGCTCGATTTGCTCAGCTATTAGAAAAAAAAGTATTTCACAATGCCTTTTCAGCAATTCTGATTTGGGGGGGGGGGGATTCTAAATAATAATGGTGCATCTTTTGTCGAAATAATTAATATAATCAATGTAGAGAAGAGTTAAGTGGAAATCATCTGCCTCACAGGCATTGGGGAGGGTGGGAGGGGGGTATATTGGGGTTCTTGGTGGTGAAAAATGAGTACTGGTGAAGGGAAAGGCATTTGACCATTGCATGACTGAGACTTAAACCTGAAAGCTTAGTAACTTTTCCCACAGTGATTCAATAAATAAATAGAAGAAAAATAAATAAATAAAATTATGAAAAAAAAAAGTAAGGTGGAGTTCATGCCCAATTCAATCAGCTAATCAGTGGCTGAATAAATAGAAGCACCCCCTCATAAAATTAAAACAAAAATTAACTATTGTTCAGATTCGTAAAAAAATACAGTGTATTCTAACATAAGACAAAGACTTAATTCTTTTAATGTTTGTAATTCTCAGTTGGCCTTTTTCTGAAAGAGGCCTCTTTCTGCTTTTCAGACATTTTTAGCATTTTGAAATCTTTTATTTTCAAGTAAATTCTTATGTAAAAATCTAATATATACAGCAATCATGGGCAGAATTTTCTTTTTGAAGCAGGATGGGGAATAAAGACAAGTTAGGGACTTGTATACCCCTTCAACTTCCCCCTCAGAGAAGCCTTGAGTTAAAGTCACAGAATACAATATTGTGAAGAACACAGTTTAAAAACTGTACATCTCACTCAAATATGATGAGGACAGCAAATCAAAAAGCATTATCTATAATATTTAATAATGTGCAAGCTATAGGGTAGCACTGTAGCACTGTCATTCCATTGTTCACCAATTTTCTCATGCGGGCACCAGTAACATCTCCATTGTGAGACTTGTTACTGTTTTTTTGCATATCAAATTCACCATAGGGAGCTTGCCAGGCTCTGCTTGTGGGTGGGATACTCTCAGTATCTTGCCGGGCTCTCTGAGAAGGATGAAGGAATCGAACCTAGGTTGGCCAAGTGCAAGGCAAACACCCTACCTGCTGTGCTATTGCTCCAGCCCAACCAATATGTATTACTCAAAGAATTGAGGTCAGTATTTTTTGTTTTGTTTTTGCTTTTTTTGGGGGGGGGTCACACCTGGTGATACACAGGGGTTACCCCTGGCTCTGCATTCAGGAATAACCCCTGGTGGTGCTCAGGGGACCATATGGGATGCTGGGAATCGAACCCGGATTGGTTGTGTGCAAGGCAAACACCCTACCTGCTGTGCTATTGCTCCAGTCCCGAGAAGATCAGTATTTTTAAATATAAATTAACTTTATATCTAGTGGATAAAACGTATATTTTTAAATAAAACTCATGTTTACTTTTGTTTTCTTTTCTTCCTTTTCTTCATTGTTTTTTTTTAGAACATTGCAGTTCTAAGACTATGAAGTGTCCTTAATTATGGTATCCTCATCTGAATGGAATGGTATGGTCAAGAACAAGGTGTAAAAGTCTAAGTGGGTTGTAAAATCAACCATGCAGGGGCAGATGCAATAATGGTCTTACAATGAGAATCAGATCTGGGCAGAATGAAAATACCTCCATTGAAAGGGGTAGGCAGGATTGTTACTGCTAAGGCAAAGCTTGGAGGCACTTTTGAGAACTGAATATAGTGGCAACAATTGGAAATTGTCTACATTAAGGAAGATTTGTTAATGAAATAAACAGAGCATAGGACAATAGGAACAAGACTTTGCACTAATGGACAAGGCAAATATAAACATGGAAAGAGAGAAAAACAGAAGGAAGCCTGTTATGGTTGAAGAAAACTGGCCCACTTGAGCAAATCGATGAACAACGGGTGGACAGTGCAGTGCTACAGTTGTTGAAAATTAAACAAAAATTTATACAGATATTAGTAAAATTATAAATAAATGAAATTTTAATGAAGGCACAAGGGATTCACATTTACATTAGTAAAATTATAAAGTGAAAGTTTAATGAAAATACAAAAAATTAGTTTTAGAAGGTTAGAATATTTACAATATAAAAAATGAAAGTGTCTCCCCAACAAAGAATTATTAAAAGGGGAAAGAATGATATTTCTGTTGAGCAGTCTGAAAAACTCTGTGCATGTGAAGTGATGAAAGTAATAGTATCAGTAACAAGGACAAATAATTGTATGTACTTAAAAAAATACAATGAGTAGAACATAACAAAATTCTTGTGATAGTTATCCTGCCTAACCTGTGTAACTTGAATTTATTCATGAGGATGCATAAAACTTAAATTGAGAGTAATTGCACAAAATAGGTAGCCTATAATCTGCAAAATTGTCAGTGCTAAAGTCAATGAAAGATGAAGCTTCAAATTTTAAAATCATCAAAGAATAAGATTTCTTGACAACTAAATGCAAGATGTGATTTTTAAAGTAGATCTTTTGGCTGTAAATTATAACAGTGAATACTTTTGCTTTCTATTTGTAATTTTTTCTGTTTTTAACATTTTTATTGTAGCTTAAGAAACATGGCTATATGCAAGTGGAAATAAACAAACAAATGGGACTACATCAAACTAAGAAGCTTCTGAACTTCAAAAGAAATAGTGACCAAAATACAGAAAGAGCCCACAGAATGGGAAAGAATATTTATCCAATACCCATCTGATAAGGGATTAATATCAAGGAAATACAAGACACTAGTAGAATTGTACAAGAAATAAAACTCCAACCCCATCAAAAAATGGGGAGAAGAAATGAACAGAAGTTTCCTCAGAAAAGAAATACAAATTGTCAAAAGGCACATGAAAAAATGCTCCACATCACTAGCTATCAGGGAGATGCCAATCAAAACAACAATGAGATATCATCTCACACCACAGAGACTGGCACACATTCAAAAGAACAAAAGCAATCAGTGCTGGCATGGATGTGGGGAAAAAGGGACACTCTTTCACTGTTGGTGGAAATGCTGACTAGTCCAGCCTTTCTGGGAAACAATGTGGACAGTCCTTCAAAAACTAGAAATTGAGCTTCCATATGACCCTGCAATACTACTTCTGGGAATATAACCCGAGGATGCAAAAAAGCACAGAAGAAATGACATCAGTACCTATATGTTCATTGCAGCACTGTTCACAATAGCCAAAGTCTGGAAACAACCCAAATGCCCTACAACAGATGTCTGGTTAAAGAAACTTTGGTAAATCTACACAATGAAATACTATGCAGCCGTTAGGAGAGATGAAGTCATGAATTTTGCTTATAAGTGGATATATATGGCGAGTATCATGCTAAGTGAAAGGAGTCAGAAAGAGAGGGACAGACATAGTAGGACTGCACTCATTTGTGGAGTACAGAATAACATAACATGAGGTTGACACCTGAGAACAGTAGATACAAGGGCCAGGAGGATTGCCCCATAGCTGGAAGCCGGCCTCATGAGCAGATGGGAGAAGGCAGATGGGATAGAGAAGGGATTACTAAGAAAATGATGGCTGGAGGAATCAGTTGGGATGGAAGATGTGTGCCAAAAGTAGATAATGGAACAAACCTGATGATGTCTCTATTGCAAACCATAATGCCCAAAAGTAGAGAGAGAGTATGAGAAATATTGTCTGTCATGAAGGCTGGGGGAGGGTGAGAAAGAGGTATACTGGAGAGACTGGTGGTGCAGAATGTGCTATTAGCATAATGTTTTACTTTTCTTTTTTCTACTCTATCTTTTGGGTGTTTGCTTAGTTAGGGGGTGATTGGTCAGGGCCATACCTGGCAGTGCTCAGGTCTGACTTACACGTGGCTCTGCAGTTAGGGCTCCCTCCTGATATTACTCAAGGCACTATATATGGTGCTGAGAATCTATTCCCAAGCCTTGTGCTATTTCCCCTACTCAATATAAAACATTTGTGTTTTAACGTTTGGATTTTGGGGCCACACACTGCAATGCTCAGGGGTTACTCCTGACTCTGCACCCAGGGCTCATTTCTGGTGGTTCTCAAGGGACAGTATGTCATGGAGTCAAGGATCAAACCCAAGTTGGCCATGCATAAGGCCAGTATGCATAAGGCCTCCTTGCTGTGTGATCATTAATCCCATCAACTGAAAACATAGCTTGAATGAAGTCTAAAGATAATAATGTATTCCCCATAGAAATATTAATGTGTGACTTTTATTATTTCATTTTGCTTATTTTAGGAAAGTTTATTGGTGAAAAAAATCCTGGGGTATATCATGCTGAGTAAAGATAGTCAGAAGGAGGTGGGAAGACACAGTGATATTTCTCATACATAGAATATAAAGAATCATAGTAGGGCAATAGCAAATACCTAAAGGCAAGAGAAACTAAGAACTAATTTTTAGTAGGAAGCTTACCACAGAGTGGGAAGGGAGGGAAATAGGATTGGGGATGGGGCACTGGAACATTAATGGAGGAAAACAAACACTCTGGTGGAGGGTCTGGTGCTAGAATGTTTTATTACAGAAAACCCTGCTTTCAACATCACTGTAAACCATAGTGCCTAAACTTTTTAAAAAATTAAAAAGAAAATGTGATGGAATATTCAGAGTTGCTAGAATATCATATCAGCTACTTTGAAAAGGCGCAGGAAATTTACAGTTCATCATACTGTCCTTACAATTATTTATTTATTTATTTATTTATTTTTGAGTTGGAGCAATAGCACAATGGGTAGGGCATTTGCCTTGCGTGCGGCTGACCTGGGTTTGATTCTTCTGTCCCTTTTGGAGAAACTGGCAAGCTATGCATAGTATCCTGCCTATATAGAAGAGCCTGGCAAGCTCCCTGTGGTGTATCAATATGCTAAAAACAGTAACAACAAGTTTCACAATGGAGTCATTACTAGTGCCCGCTCAAGCAAATCGATGACAATGGGAGGACAGTGCTACAGTGCTATTTATTTATTTTACTTTATTTTACTGAATCACCATGAGATACAGTTACAAGCTTTCATTTTTGAGTTTCAGTCAGACAATGATTAAACACCCATCTCTCCACCAGTGCATATTCTCCATCACCAATCTCCTCAGTATACCTCCCTTTCCCACCCTCCCCCTGCCTCCACAGCAATTTCCTCCATACTCTAATTATGGGCATTATGGTTTTCCATAAGATCAATTCTGGAACTAAAAAGTATCATAGGAAAACACTGTCTATGGTTGACTTCATTTAGGTGAACCTTAAAAAAGAAGTCAATATTTTACGTGAAGATAAATCTTTCTTCCTCACTCGTTCAACCCTTAGAGAGGGGGCATTATGTTCTCAGTTGCTAGGTTCAGTCTGCTACTTTATATAGACGAATTTTTTGTTCCTAGCAGGAAAAATACAAGAAAGTCTATTTTCCACTTTCAAAGTTATTTCATCCATCTTTCAGGCACTGGGAATTGGCATCCTTTCAACCTGTTGACCAGGAAATGGATTCAGTCTTTTATAATTTAATCAATCTTTTAGTCAACAAAACATAGAACACTTCATGAATATCAAGTATGTGTCAGACTTTTTCTTAGACAAGAGACAAAGATACAGCCAAAATCCTTCTTAGGAGTCCCAGAGATTGAAATTGGCAGAACTGAATATGTTTAGATGAACATCATTTCCAAAATCTCAGCACTCTATTCTCTCTCTCTCTCACTTTCTCTCTCTCATGCACATATACACACAAACATATATGCATATATATACAAACATATATACAAATATGAAGATAATAGAGAGGTTAGGAGATTGTTATTCTCTGATTCCATTCACATTGGAAGGGACAGCCCAATTTTTGAAAATAAATGACCTATACCTAAGCCTATTAAATTGCTGTGACTCATGCCTAAAGCATCCCATTTCATTTATAATGCTTCAATTCAATTCTGTTTAAAAATATCATTAAGATGAGCTTACATCATTTACATAATGTGAAAGGACTAAATTAAAGGAGTTACGAACAATCTATCTCAAGGTATTGAGTTTATTGATGGTTCTGTGATTTTTAGCTTGAACTATTACCTCTCTGACACCAGTGATTGGGTAGGAGTAGCAGACAAATAAATACCCTTTAAAGCATCCCAACCTGATGCATAATGACTGTTTCCATATCTAAATGTTAGAGTTTTTAAGCAATGTAATAATACTTCTGAATGGCATGCAGACATACACATTCTGCACAAATCAAACAGATTCTGATGAACCATGATAGGATTATTCTATTAAAATTGATACAATGGATTCCACTTTAATTTTCAAGAAAATTACACAGTCAGGGATTTGCCCATACTGACTTTACATTATGGATTATATTTTTTATTAGTGAAACACCATGAGGTGCAATTATAGACTTACAAATTTTTGTGCTTAGGTTTCAATTATACAATGATCAAGTACCCATCTCTCCACCAGTGCCCATTTTCCACCAGACATTGTGGATTATTTTAAGCTACAATTATATTTGAATCTGCACTCCTATGTTCATTGCAGCAAACTATACAATAGTTAAAATATGGATACAACCAAAATGCCCACAAATAGATGACTAGATAAAGAAACTGTAGTAAATATACACAATGGAATAGGATGCAGCCTAAAAAAAAGATAAGGCCAGGCAATTTACTGCAATGTGGACAGATCTGGAGAGTATCAGGTTGAGTGAAATCATCTAGAGGGAGAGGAACATACTCGAATGATCTCTCTCATGTGAGGTATATAAAGAAATCTCATAGCGAATATCAAATGCCCAATGGTAATAGGAATGAAGAGGAGTAGAACAGGACTTCATTAGGAAGCTTGACACTAGGGCAGAGGTGAAGGAGATTAGAGATGGGAACACTAGGACAATGGGGGAAGAGAAAAGTGCCTGCCACAGAAGGAGACTGGGGGATGGAAGGGAAAATGGGGTCATTGGTGGAGGGTACTTGGTACTGGTGAAGGGATTGATATTGGAACAGTATTAGTCTGAAAGTCAATCATCAGTGCCTTTGTAATTCATAGGGATTCAATGTAAAAAAACTGAACATAATTTTTAAAAATTATAACCACACAGGTATCTTAGTACAAGAACAGAATAACCTGGCTGTTCAAACAAAATACACATTACTCAACCTGGATCTTACGTCCATCTGACACCCCTAAGTAATATTACTGTATTTCGATCATATATCAAGTAGTAGGTTTCCAGTTTGACAAAATTAACCAAATGGTCACTATTTGCAGCCCCTTTCCTCAGTAAATATCAAATTCCTATCATCAAATATCTAATTTACTTTAAAACACAGTCTCCCAAATGTTTTTAATTAATTTGCATTTTAGTAAAACATTTGCATTTTAGTAATACCATATGCGAATATTTTCCTCCCATTCTCCCAAATACATGCATACCGACTCTCTCTCTCTCTCTCTCTCTCTCTCTCTCTCTCACACACACACACACAGACATACACACTACACAATCATATGCAAAACCAGTCAGTGAATAATCTAGTCCCTAATCAAATTAACCAGGAAATGACATGAGTTCCTGTTTTTTTTACTGAGTTTCTGGCATTTTCCAAACATCGTAAAGCCCTCTCCTAAAAATATCTCACATATTTATGCAATTCTTTCTACACACAATGAGTGAGAATGTATTGCTAGGGACTATAGCACAAACAAGGAGAAACAAACACAAACAGGTTGATTTTAGTCTTATGGTATCTAGACTTTTTAAAAAATAGTTTCACATTTCAGAGTATGGGATTGGGGAAGGGAGGATATCTTAATTTATCTATAGACAAATAGTTTATATTCAATCATAAAACTTTTGAATATTCAGAATAAAGCCTTCTCCAACTATCTTTAGACTGGTGCTTCAACACCATCAATTAAAGCTTATGACCCATCCCCACTCTAATCCATATCATTTTAGTGTATATTATGTTTGTTTCCCAAGAATTGAGGAAAATGTTGAATATATGAATATTTATTTATTATGCTCAATATGAATTCTTATTCAGTAGACTTAATTCATCAAAAACTGGAAATAGATCTGTCTTCTCTCTTTACCCACTGTGTATAAGTAGAATCATAAGCAGTGGGTGACACCTAATACATAGTTTTTGAACAATTAAGTAGATTTTTTTAAAGAAAAGAAGAAAAATATGGAAATGTTAGATCAGGAAGATAGCTGAAGTTGTGAAGTAAATGCCTAACATGTAGCATGTAACACGTAGCACTGTCCTCCCGTTGTTCATCGAGTTGCTCAAGCGGGTGCAGTAACATCTCCATCGTGAGACTTGTTACTGTGTTTGGCATATCGAATACATCACAGGGAGCTTGCCAGACTTTGCCGTGCTGGCGAGATACTCTCGGTAGCTTGCCAGGTTCTCCAAGAGGGGCGGGGGAATCAACGCCCTACCACTGTGCTTGCACGCAGCCAGTCTAGCCAGGTTCTATTCCTCCGCCCCCTCTCAGAGAGCCCGGCAAGCTACCAAGAGTATCTCGCCTGCCCGGCAAAGCCTGACAAGCTACCTGTGGCGTATTCGATATGCCAAACACAGAAACAAGTCTCAAAATGAAGATGTTACTGGGCCCGCTCAAGCCTAATATGTATGAGACATAAATTTAATATCCTCCCTGGGCATGGTCCTCCCTGAGCATAACTGAATCTACACTTCAGAACTGAGCATTAGCAGAGTCAGCTCCAGGCCCCATTTCCACACCAGAATTTCTTGGTATGAACTTTGAAAAAATTAAAGCTTTATAAAGGTTGTCAATTGAACTAAAATCTTGCATCTAAATAGCTAACTTTATGCACAAATGAAAATCTTTCTTACCATTTAAATGGAAAATTATTTTTTTACTAAAAATTAAGCAATTGGTAAAACTCATCTGTTTTCCCTATTTATGGTTAGGGTTATTGATAACTTTTTATTGTTGGTTTTTGTGGGCACTTAATGGTTCTTGGAAACCAACCCTATATCTGATGTACCCTATGCAAATATTTTCTCCCATTCAGTATGTTATTATTTTATTAGAAACTGAGTTTCTTTTACTGTACAATAACTTTCAATTTTAAGTAGTCCCATTTATTTTTTGTTTCTGTTATCTTTGCCACTGTGGTCATCTCATTGAAAACTCCTCTAAAATAAATTTCCTGGAGAGGTCAGTCAATGTTTTCTTCAATTTATTTTATGGATTCTGTTCTAATATCAAGATCTTTAATCCAAATTGAGTTTACTTTTGTGAAAGATGTGAAATTAGCTTCTAATTTATTTATTTTACTCTAGAGCTATATCCAGAATATGGGAATAGGACTCTCGTACAACCCTAGCAATACCACTGACTGGCATCTATCTCCCAAACACAAAAACATTAATTTAAAAAACTATATGCACACTTATGCTTATCAGCACACTAAGTACAATAACCAAGATAGAAAAATTACCCAAATGACCAAATGCAGGGGCATACATCAAGAATTTGTGGTATATACACACCATGGAATACTATGAAGCTCTAAAAAAAGAACAAAATTATGCCATTTGCAGCAATATGGATTGAACTAGAGAATATTATGCTGAGTGAAGTCAGTCAGAAGGGATAGATACAGACATTTAAGTGGGGTTTACATATACATAGCAAGGTAGAAATAAAGGTCCAAAGACAATATAATGGGAGGATTTAGCCACATAATTGTGTTGGCAGAGGACACTTGAAAAAGAGGGATTACTGGGGCTCTTGGAAAAGTAAGGGGTAGAGTGGTGATGGGTGTTATACTAGAATCATAGTATAGTATAGTAATCAAAGAATCAAGCTACAGATATACTCTGTAGCTTGCCGGGCTCTCTGAGATGGGTGGAGGAATCGAACCCGGGTTGGCTTGGGTCAGCCTGGGTCGGCCGTGTGCAAGGCAAATGCTTTACCTGCTGTGCTCTCACTCCAGCCCAAGAGAGAATAGAAAATAATTTTTATTAACCACCTATCACATACCTGTTGAACTCAGGCTTATTTAGATTATAACATTTATCCTTTTAATGTCATATGATAGCTGGATTTATTTTATGTTTTGTTGCTGTTTGGAGGCCACATCCAGCAGTGCTCAAGATTTAGTCCTGGCAGACTCTGGAGATCTTATGGTGTGCAAGGTATCAAACACATCAAGCAAGCACACCACACATTGTATTATTGCTAAGGTACTATTTTAATTTTTAAAAAGAGGCACTGGAGGCTATAAACTTTAGCTCATTTACCCAAGTAATCCCACTATGAGTAGTAGATCTGGTTTTTAAACCTGGGTGGTTCTGATCTCAAAGCTCATCTGCTTTCAGTTATTCCATGATATCAAAATACCCACACTGTATCTTCCCAGTTTTTGAATTTTATGAAGATCATACAACTGTGATAGGCCATATTCAATGCCTTTTAAAATTACATAGAGACATGTGTTCCTTACATTTCATAGGGAGACAGATCAAGACATAAATTAACATCTAAGCATGTACTTGCTACAGTCCTGATAATATCATCCTGGCATAAACTGACATAGTGGTAGGCCTCCTATTTCAAGTTCTGTCAAATCCAATCACTTAATAAGAGCCCTGAGTATGTTGGGAATTTCAATAGCAGGGCACTCTAGGAGTATTCTATAATCTAAAACAAATACAGAAATAAAACTACTAGAGAGAACCTATCAAAGCCATAATACATCTATTACCACAGCTGTTTCTCCCCAGACACTAGGCTCCCTCCTGAGCCTATTATTAAGTGCAAATGACCAGGCTCAGTGACTGTTATTTTTAAAAACATTACTTATCCTGCATTGTGTTCTGAAACTTGTTGACTTATTTTAATTTGCATAATTATAGTAATTTTCTCCTATGTCAATGCAGTACGATTATATTAGGATTTTGCCTGTTATTTAAAGAAATATACAGGTTC
Organism: Sorex fumeus; assembly: GCF_029834395.1. Lineage (NCBI taxonomy): Eukaryota > Metazoa > Chordata > Mammalia > Eulipotyphla > Soricidae > Sorex > Sorex fumeus. The sequence goes on along the minus strand of NW_026606092.1, from coordinate 17,873,279 downwards.
AAAAGCAGGTTGTTATATCATTTTTGACCCTTTCTGGCAGTTGAGATGCAGTATGATAGAAACAAACATTTTCCTAAATTCAACCTTGGCTCATGAATGGAAAAGGTGACATGAGTATGAGACAAAATCAAGGCAAAGAAAAGGAAAGTCAAGATAGGAGGAGAGAGAGAGAGAGAAAGAGAGATAGAGAGAAAGGGAGAAATAAAAGGGATTGAACAGCAGAAAATGCAGAACAAGACAGATGTCCTTCTTAATGACGACTATTCAAAGAATACCTCAGTCTTCTTATTTTTCTTTAGTTTGGGGGCCTCACACAGCAATACTTAGGGCTTACTCCTGGTCTGAATTCAGAGATCATTCCCAGCAAGCTTGGGAACAAGCTGGGAACCAGGAATTGAACCAGGGTTGGCTATACGCAAGGCAAGTGCCCTAAACAGCAATATCATCTCTCCAGTTAAAGTCCTTATTGTAACATTACTCTTAACAATTTTGGGAATCTAATTTTATATCTACATTATTTTATAAATATGATCTTAGAAAAATAGTGCATTTAGTTTGTTTTATAGAGCAGATATTAAACTTAGCTCTCTAAGTTGTTAGTTTGATCATATTCCACTACATGGAATGAAAATGGTGTCCAAGATTTGTTTGGTGAAATATTTGGACTCTCTGTATTTGGGTTATTTTATTTTTGGCTATTTAATACTCTTGTGATATAATCAGGACTCTTTTAATTATGTAGCTAATTTTTTATTATTTTTTATTTTTTAATAAATCACTGTGAGGTACAGTTACAGACTTACAAACTTTCATGCTTACATTTCAGTCATACAATGATGGAGTACCCATCCCTCCACCAGTGCCCGTTCTCCACCACCAATGTTCCCAGTATCCCTCTCACCCTCCCACCCCCCCTCCAATCTCCTCCTCTGTGGCAAGTGTATTCCCTTTCTCTCTCTCTCTCTCTTTCTCTCTCTCTCTCTCTCTCTCTCTCTCTGTGTGTGTGTGTGTGTGTGTGTGTGTTTTGATCTGCAATATAAGTATTGAATGGCCATCATATTCGGTCTATAGTCTACTTTCAGCACGCATCTCCCATCCCAAGGGGGCTCTCTAAACACCTTTATTTGCTGGCCCCTTCTCTATCTGAGCTGCCTTTTCCCCCAGCATGCAAGGCCAGTTTCCAAGCCATGGAGCAAACCTCCTGGTACTTATCTCTACTAGTCTACTTAATCTCCCATTCTTTTACTTTGTGACTGGTTTTTAAGGAAATGTTTACATACATATTTTTCACATATTAAGGCTGCTTAAATTCTATTGGTCTGGTAATTTCCAAAGAAATACCTAAGATCTTTCTGGTATACTCTGAAACCAAAAATATATTAAATCTCTGGTAGAATCAGAAAAGTAAGATTTTTAAACTTGACTCCTTCTCATCAATTTTAGGCCCGGGTTAATCAAGAAAAGTGCTGTCAGGTTCCCCATAAAATCCAAGTCTATCTAATGAATAAAGACAGAAACATATCAGCTTTATTGTGTATATCAATATGCTGTTCTTTTGTTTCTTTCCCATCTTCCTAAAAATTCTGTGATCTTCTAGTCAGTAAAAGAATAAAGATAATGAAAGAGCCAGAAATAGCATGAGAGAACGGTTGAGTTGATGACAGAAATAGAGTGAATATACAAAAATATGTTGCAGGATTTGTATATTAGAAAAAGAGCCTTCAACATAGACCATGGGAATCTAAGAGCTTTATTTACAACACTTAAATAAAAGCTCTGGGCCACTACTTACCCCTTCCTATGCCACATATTTCATAATAAATGTATTTTCGTCTTATCCTAAGACAATTCTTCTTTATAAATCTAGAATCCAGCTCAGGTCAGATAAAATAGAACAGAAATATCTTGGAATCGTTCCTCTCACTCTGCTGTCCATACCCAGGTCTCAACTGTAATGTAATTTAGAAAGACCTTAAAGTCAGATTATCTGAGTTAGGATCTCAGTAATTTTTCATTCCTTATCTTCTTTATCTAAACGTTGGACATGGGAGTCTCCCGATGGACGGTTCCACAATGAAATAGACCACATCATATTCAATCGGCGGTTTTGCCTAACTGATGTTGCTGTTGTCCCAAAATTCCAAACGGGATCAGACCACCGTCTTCTTCGTGCAAAATTCTACCTCACAAAACGAGGAGAAAAGAATGCAAGGTTTAAGAAGAGGACTCCCAGAACAACCACCAACTGGGAACTCTTTGGCTCTGTTGCGGCAACATGGGAAGATGCCGTCATTGACAACATTGATGAGGAATATGATCGAATGATTCAGCACCTCCATGATTGTGCAAGGAATGCCAAGAGAGAGATAACCACAAAAAACCGTCTTTCTTCGAACACTCTTGAACTTATTCGCCAACGTGGCTTGGCACGTGCCTCAGGCAACCACAAGCAAACGTCCGAACTGGCAAAACAGTGCAGAGAAGCCATCAAGGATGACCTCAAAAACAGGAGAGCAGCAGTACTGGTAGATGCAGCAGAAGCTGGGAAAAACATTCGTAATGCCCGCCTGTCCTTCACCAACTACAAAACCAAGATGACTGCCCTCCGACATCATGATGGATCTATCACATCTTCCAGAAGGGCAATGGAGAAGATTATTCATGACTTTTACTCAGATCTCTTTAATAGCCACATCCACTTGCCCACATACCACATACCACATGATGGATATGTCGTTCCCAATGTTCTCCCTTCCGAAATCCAACATGCCATCTCGTCGGTAAAGAAACAAAGAGCACCTGGCCCAGACAAGATCAGACCTGAACACCTGAAGAACTTACCATCAGTACTCATCAATACATTGGCTCGACTCTTCACACGCTACCTGTCTGAATGCAAGGTTCCATCCCAATGGAAAACCAGCAAGACTGTACTACTATACAAGAAAGGAGACATCCACGACATTGGCAACTATCGCCCAATCTGCCTATTGTCTGTCATCTACAAACTATTCACTCGAGTCATCCTGAATAGGATTAGCAGAACACTAGATGAAGGACAACCAAGTGAACAAGCTGGATTCCGAAAAGGATTCAGTACCGTTGACCATATCCACACAGTAACCAAGCTCATTGAGGTATCTCGGGAGTTCAAGATGCCACTCTGTCTAACGTTCATTGATTTAAAGAAGGCCTTTGATTCTGTTGAGACGGAAGCGGTCATGGAAGCCCTAGCCAATCAGGGCGTACAAACTCAATACATCAGGATCCTTCGTGAGCTCTATTGCGGATTCACTACCAAGATCTCACCATTCTACAAAGAAGTAATCATCCATATCAAGAGAGGGGTTCGGCAGGGTGATACCATTTCACCAAAACTCTTCAGTGCCACCCTTGAGAACATCATGCGACGGCTGGAATGGGAAAACATGGGAGTGAAGATAGATGGTCGGCAACTACACCACCTCCGCTTTGCTGATGACATCGTTCTAATAACACCAAACATCAACCAAGCGGCACAAATGCTGAACGACTTTGACCGTGAATGTGGAAAGGTCGGACTACAGCTGAATCTTGCGAAGACAATGTTTATGAGAAACAGCCTTGTTCCTGACGCTCCATTCGCTCTCAACGGAACCACCATCTCCGAATGCAACAGTTATATATACCTAGGTCGAGAAATCAACATGATGAATGACCTGGCACCTGAGTTGCGCAGGAGGAAGAGAGCGGCTTGGAATGCCTTCAAGAGCATTGAAGAAATAACTAAAAGGACTAAGAACCTCCAGCTATGAGCACATCTCTTTGATTCCACTATTCTTCCTGCATTAACATATGCCTCAGAGACCTGGACCCTACGAAAACAGGATGAGAACACTATTCGGGTCTCTCAAAGAGGAATCGAAAGAACTATGCTTGGAATATCACGATTCACTCAAATGAGAGATAGAATCCGGAGTTCTGATCTTCGTCAACGCTCAAGAATCAGGGACGCTGTCTCATTTGCCAAGACATCAAAAATCAGATGGGCTGGACACGTAATGAGGTTTACAGACAACCGCTGGACTAGAGCCATTACTGATTGGATTCCACGAGACATCAAAAGATCACGTGGACGCCCACCTATAAGATGGTCAGACTTCTTCGTCAAGAGCCTAAATAATCGGTTTGAGGCTCTACATGTTCCTAAAACGAACAGATACCATTGGGCTACGCTAGCACGCAACCGGGATGAATGGAGACGTTACTGGCACCCGCTCGAATAAATCGATGAATAACGGGGATTAAGTGATTAAGTGATTATCTTCTTTATCTGTTTATTAGTGATAAATCTTATCACAGGTAGGTTATGAAAACTAAGATGTTGTATCAATGTCTATAAAAAAGTGGTTTTTTCCCACAAAGTTTTATTTTATTAAAGTACCATTAGTTACAAAGCTATTCAGAAAAAATTTTACAACAATCTCACCAGCAATATCAACTTTTCCTCCAACAGTGTTCCCAGGTTATCTCTACTATGCCCCCCTAGCCCTAGCCTGCCATTGACAGGCACCTTAAGATGGGGAGGGGGATACCTTGATTATCCTGGGCCCCAGAGTATAGGGAGGAAAAGAAAAGAAATAGAGTGAAGGAGAAGGTAACAGGGGACCGATGAGAAACAGCAGGAGCAGGGGTCAAGGGGATTCAGGTACACTGGTGATGTTAAGAAATGATAGAGCTAAATATCCAAACCACAGATTCAGCAACGCTCAAATCACAAGACCCAAACTTTAATAACCTATAGTTGTTCTTAAGGCGTTTTCACCAAATACCGTTTGGTGAGCTCTTATAAATCATCTGAAATATTGTAGTTTTCTAGCCTTGTGATTCCAAGAACATGTTCCAGTATTCTCTTTCAATACTATTCCTTATTAGTATAACTATAATTTGTTGCATAGATCCCAATTCAAAAAGCACTTGTAATAATCAGATTATGTGTTTATTATTCTGTTTCTTAATAGCTGTTTTCTGTCTCATGGAAAATTATGCTTTTCTTACTTTGGTGCATCCCTTGCAGCATTTTCATAGAATATTTTTTGATTTGCCAAAATATAGCTGATTTATTCTGAGTTCATCTCAATCCAAGAATTTTGTTAGTGCTTCTCTTAAGCCATGATGCAATTCCTGATGTGTTGATTATTTGTTCAAAATTAAAATTATGTTCTTTATGCCAATTTATAACTCTATTAGGACATACTCTTTCTTATTTACCTTTATATGTCTTTGGTCTTACTGATTGAATGAAAAATACCTTAATTAATTTGAATAATTTTGCAAAAATCATAGAAACTAATAATTGTGAACACTTCTTTTAACTCTCCCCACTCTTTTAATTTGAGCTGTAATCACTCAACAGAGAAAATTGTACAGTCTTTAATTGACTGAAGACTTTTTAAGGTGTCCTTAAACCATGACTGGAACTAACTAAAATTAATATATTTTTATCATTATAACAATAATAGTATTGACTTTCAATGCCTCTTCCAAATTTTCTTAGGTCAAATAGATATTGCCAAGAATTACCAATAAAGAAATTAATGTTAATAGGGATAAATATCTTGCTTAAGGTGGAAAATGTTAAGCCAAGACTCAACCAAAACCTTGGTTTATAGATGCAGTTCTCTCTAACTTGAATTTTGATCTGTATCAACTGTATTCACAAAAATGTCAAATACTCCTGGATTTGCGATAAGCAACGAATGGTAAATGCATAGCATTTTCAGAACAGAAATGTTATTTTTCTAGCGCTTGGCAAAATTTTGCTACAAAGAGCAAGGCAGTAAATATCTTGGGCTTTGTAAATCATATGGTCTATTTAAATATGCCATTAGATAGTGAGAAAGTGACTGTAGAAAGTATGTTACGGATTGATCATGACTTAATTTCAATGACATTTTGGAAACTTTATAAGAAACAAACAATGGGCTCCCAAACTATCTTAAAGCTCTTATGAAAATCCACAATAAAGGTGGATTTTCAGTTATTGAGTCTGACAAAGTATTATTTTGTGCTAGTGTAAATTTATCAATAAATTAATGTTTGTATATCACCATTAGCTATCTAGGACAGAATACTACATAAAATGTAGACTTTGATTAGACTATATAAAATGATAACGTCAGAACACACTTTGTTCCCTCAGTGGAAATTGAGATAATGCACTGAAACACATTTTAAAAATCTAAAGTGTAAAAAACTTTTCTCTGCATTGCCTGAATTTGGGGAATGCAATTAATAGATTTTAAGTTCAGAAAATAAATGAAACCAAGTACTTGTGACCTTTGGTTTCCACATTTTCTCTCCTGAAATAAATTGATCTCATCCAGTGAGTATATGTATATAGTACTTCAGACGGCCAATGGCTCAATAATGAGCTGATCTTTCATGAGAAACAAACTTGCCTGACTAAATAGAAAATAATAAGAAAAAAACAGAAAACACAGACTATAACCTGTTCTTAATGAACAGAAGTTTTGTTTTCATATAAGCTAGAAGAAATATTTGGCTAAACATGGAAAGCAATGTATTATATACAAAACCCTCATTTTCCCGTGTAAACTAGATAAAATAGCTCAGTGAGTGGTTCAGGGTAATCATATAGATTATGGAAGGCTCACCATTAGCTTTTTAATGAACATAAAAATGCTGTGTGGGCCAGAGAAATCGTTCAGTGAATAGGGTGCTTGCTTCATACTTAGATTTAATCCCTGGCACCACATCTGTGGTCCCCTGAGTATGGCCAGTAGTGATTCCTGAGCATCGAGACAGGAATACTGAGCACGTCCAGGTGTGACTCCAAAATTGAAAAGAAAACAAAAGGAATACTGTATAAATCATTCTTTGCTTGCCATATAGGAAACCTGGCCCAACCTTCATGAGGAACCCTATCTCATTTTATTTATTTATTTATTTATTTTTATTAATTGAATCACTGTGGGAAAAGTTACAAAGCTTTCAGGTTTAAGTCTCGGTCATGCAATCATCAAACACATATCCCTTCACCAGTACTTATTTTTCACCACCAAGAACCCCAATATACACCCCCTGCCACCCCTCCCAATGCCTGTGAGACAGATGAATTCTAGTTAACACTCTATCTACTTTTATTAGATTCATTGTTTTGACAAAAGATGCACCATTATTATTTAGAGTTTACATCCCAAAATCAGACCTGCGGAAAAGGTATTGTGAAATAATTTGTTTTCTACAGCTGGTTACAAGAACCAAATGATGATGTTAATAATGATGTTACAAGAACCAAATGATTAATGTTAATAGGGATAAATGTTACAAGAACATGACCGGCTCATACCTGGCTTTCCAAAAAGCTCCGAGGTGGCCGCCATCTTGCTGTCCAGAGGGAAAAAGGAAGCAGGGAGCAACACCCTTTCCCTTCCAGGCAGGCATGGTGGCATGGATCAATGCATAGTCCATTCACTTTTCTGCCACAAGCTGCTGGGCTCTGCATTAAGTCCTTGTGCTTTTGGAGCCATGGCCATGCTGGAGAGTCTCTCATGGGGGGCAACCCATGACCTCGGTAGGGTGTGAAGGATGAGCCGGGAATGGCCCCCTTCCCATGAGGTTTTAGTTGCTCCATCACGACCGGCTCATACCTGGCTTTCCAAAACCCTCCAAGGTGGCCGCCATCTTGCTTTCCCAACCCTATCTCATTTAAAGATACTTTGGGGTCTGCATTCTGTTCTTGGTGCAAAAAAATGTATGACAATGTATTTCCATTTACAGTTAGGGCTCAGGTTATTTCATCTCTTAGGTATTGCCTGGTACTATTGTCCATATTTTCAAATGCATGTTTTATTTTTAAAATAAGATTGTAACATTTGAAATAAATCTGAATTCCACTTTTTTTTAGCTTTGTGACTATTGCCAATTTATCTCCTCTGAATTATTTCCAGATAAAATAGTATCTATTCCATAGATATGTTATTAGCTATATTAGAAACCCGGATTATCACCTTTATCATCATTAGTATTTTCACTTCTTCTCTGTGAAGTTTTCCTAAGCACTTCTACCAGAATTCACTGATAGCCATGTAGCACTTATAAATGCTTTATGATTTTACTGTGCATATTAAAATTTTGTATACATGAATGCTACCTCTACCAAATAAGAACTTCTGGAATTCCTCCTGAAGGAAGCTTTCAAAGAGAAACTAACTGAATATTTTTCTAATGATCAAAAAGTTACTCCTTGCTTGTCTTTACAAACTTCACTCTTCAGATAGTTCTCAATATCATGAACAAAGTGACAAGAATTAATTGATTAATTTTTTTCAATATACCTGTGGGAAAGGCCTATCAAAGCACAATTTCTTGCCCTGTGCCCAATTCAGCTGCTATAGCTAAAGAAAATAAACCACCCTTTTAAGATTGTGTTGTTTTATTTTCCTAAAGCAGCTTCTTTCACCTCAGGTACCTGCCATCTCAGACTAATAGAAAGCTCCATCCTTAGCACTGAGCATCTTCTAAGTATATCTGCTTCTCATTTCCTCCATGCAATATGAGTTAAGGCAACTGACACTCCATCGACTCAAGAGCCTCCTTTAATCTGACCTACTATGACCCCTTTTGCAATCCTGGCTCTGTACCATGGCATATTGCTCATTGAAATTTCCTTCTCTACATGACATAACCAGACATAGGCCTTAAGTGACTTATACCCACTATAAAATCTTAATGACATTTTTATTTTATTTGAGTTGAAATTGCATAGGTATACTTACTAATATATGCATATGTGTATATCCTTAGTCTAGGCATGGGAAATCGGGAACAAAAAGACACAAAATGCCTGCTCTGTTGCTGTTTATCAAATATAGAGGAGCAAGAAGGAAACTATAATGTAGCTGCTGTCTCCTGTAATATTTAACTAAAAACAGTATTCACTCAGACCAGATTCATCATCATTTTCACCATACTTATAGTATGATTCTTTAGTTTACATGTTTTTAGTTATCTACATCCTCATTATCTTCAAAGTGTTAGGGAAAAACCTTATTTTCTTCGTGAGAACTAAATTTACCAACCTTCACTATTATATTTTTCTTAAATCAAAGCCTAGAATCTATTTCTCACAGAAAAGCATATGACTATACATTTGCATATAAGCAAATATGCAATTTTTCCTAGATTATTTTATATACCTCTGAATGATATTGAACTCAAACTCAAACTATTGAACTCTGAACTCAAACTTGTCCTAACAGAGTTACCTTTAAGTATTTGGATTATAGAAGGTGAATGTAAAAAACACTTAAAGACTGACTGTATGGACATCGGTTATACTTACATTGAATGAAAACATTTTATTCAGTGTTTCTTCGATGGGCTGGAGCGATAGCACAATGGTAAGGCATTTGCCTTGCTCGCAGCCAGCCCAGCCGAGCAAGGTTCGATTCCTCCGCCCTTCTCGGAGAGCCTGGCAAGCGAAAGTATCACGGCAAAGCCTGGCAAGCTACCCATCATGTATTCAATATGCCAAACACAGTAACAACAAGTCTCAAAATGGAGACGTTACTGGGCCCGCTCGAGCAAATCGATGAACAATGGGAGGACAGTGTTTGTTTTTTGGTTCTTTGATAATGTCAACTATGACAAAATTTATGAGTTTCCTAAGACAATTGTTTCTTTTCCTCAAAATCCAGAAAACTTTCTTCCAAAGGATAGTGAAGATTACCTAATTATATTTTACTTTTTTGTCTTGAATACCTCAGGTTCTTCATGGTTATCATTCCTACTTAGTGTTTAGTGTTTGCTTTTCCTTTTCCAGGACTGTGACTTAAAAAAAAACCTCAAATATATATATATATATATATATATATATATATATCATCAGTTCACATTTCACATGTTGGTTAGCTTCCTGGAAAGTGGCAAGTAATTAAATAAAAACACTTAAATCAAATTGAAGTTTTACATAAGAAAAAATATATTCTGTTAATTTTTTAAAAGGATCCAGTTACATACCCATCTTTTTCCATATCACATCATTCTAAACTGTAAATAAACAGTTTACATAAATATAAAAGTACAAAGAATGCTTATTCATGAACATAAACAGTCTCTGAAAATGCTCAACATATCTATGAGAAATATATTCCATAATACCAAAAGGAAATTTTGTACCAAAGTACGGTATAATAAAGAGATACAGAAGTTAATAATGCTTATTATTTCATCTTTTAAATTTCTTCTGAGAACTTATGTTTTTACTCTTTAGGAATCAGCCTTTAAAATTTCTACCCGTGGGTTTTCTGGCTCATGCTGGATTTTTCAGTCATGATTTCTCTTGAGTTAGCAATATTGGAATCTGTAAAGCGTAGTCCCAGAATACTCAAAAGATATACTAGCAGCCAGAAAAGATTTTGTGTAGCCAAGAAGTCACTGCATCATGATAAGAGTGGCATCACATGTTATTTGCCCTCAAACTACACTGCCAGTGAGAAAACGTTTCATACAGTCAAATTTTGGCAAGCAATGTAAGCCATGATATTATAAATGTAGTACACATATATGGTTATTATTTATTTGCTTTTCACCTTATTATTATATATAAATTAATTATGCATAGGCAATGTAGAAACAGGTGTCATAATGTACAAAAATAATTTAGTTCAATCTAATTTTTATCTTCTCTGTCATTATTTTTCAAATTAAGACTTGGTGCTGGGATTGTGTGAATTATTTGAAATAATAGTTTTCAGCAGATTGCCTAAAAATAAGTAAGCCATTATTGGCTATTTTTAAAAAAAATGATGTATGTAATAAATGGGAGTTTTTCTTGTATCCACTCTGTCTCCAGATTTTTAAAACAACCTGATGAACAAATGTAAAGCCAATGCCTCCACAGCCCTGGGGAGGTTAATAGTAAATACCAGTCAACAATTGCTCCAACCTTATGTCTACAAAATCCTAACATTAATTTCTAACAGTGAAAACCTCAACTACTAGTTAACAGTCCACTGTGAATTAAAAATAGTAGTATAAATATTTTTAGTGCACATTCAATATCTGAAGTTTATCTGTGAATGCCTTGTGTCGGCATTTCTAGTTTTAGAGTATCTAGTATGAGTTAAAACTTGATGTTTTGGCTACTGATTTACTGTACTAAATTCTGTTATTCAGACAGAACAACTTTCACACAACGAGGGGAAGAGTCCTATTCTCTCTTCTAGTTCACTTTTAGCTAGAGCAACAGAAGACATTCACCTCCAGTCACCCACTAAACAACCTGAACACTGTTCTCTTCAGATGCTATTATGTGAAGAAAAACAGCCAGGTGATAACAAAAGCAGAAGCATCCAGGGATACATTTAAGTGAATAGGCCAAAGAATGCAAATAGCATTTTAAAAGTCACTGCCTCTTGGGATAGCTTGTATTTTTTAATTAACAGATGTAGGTGATTAGTAGAGATGAATTTGGCAATATGCAACTAAATTTAAAACAATGCCTAGATGATTTTGAATATAGCTTTGATATTTAGTTCTCAGTATGCTAAATAGATTTAAGACTATGTAGGCAAATTTACCATGCACATGCCCTGCCCTCCCACCCCATCCCACCCACTCAGAGTGGTTTTGAAACAGAGGGTTCACATGGTGAATTCTTGCTGGTCAAACGAGAAAAGCAGTGATCCATAAAGAAAAGAAGCTTTATCATCAATGTGTTTGCTGGTACATTGGGAGTTGGTGGATTCATGCTCTCATCTTGTCTGTATGGTCAAAAGAAGGGACTTTATATAATGAAAGAAAATAAAAGAGTTTGTTGCAAGCTGGTGGGCATGAGGTTAATCAATAAATTCCTGTAGGGACTGGTTCCCAAGCTACACTTCCAATGTGACTGCAAACAAAGATTTCAAATTATGGTTTCCTTTTTCTTGTCATTTAGGAAAAGACAGGAGTGGAGATTCTCAAATTCTCAACTATGCCTAAGCAGACAAGATTTTTTAATTTCTAATACTGACTTAAACTCCAAAAGTCTATGAGTTGGTTTGGTTTTTTTTCTTTCCTTTCTTTTTTATGGTCCTTTTCCTTTTCTTTTCTTTCTTCTCAACAGCCAGATTACCAGAACATGGAAATATATCAGTTGCAATTTTTAGAATTACGAGAACTCAGCTTGAAGCCATCTAAACTAAATAAGATGGAACCATTGTAAAAGAAGGATCAGATATCTGAGAGAACAACAAGGTACCAAGAGTAAATATTCTTAAATCAGTTCAAGAAAATTCAACCCTGTGTATTTATCATACATTCATGTAAATTTGTTTGTTGTCTATGATGGTAACATTAATTTATGTTCTGGAAATCCATCTATCTTGTGGATATAACTAAAAGTCCATCATTACTCCTTGACTGCTCCCTGAATTAAAAAGACTGATATAGTTTTTTTTTTTTAAAAAAGGCAAATCATAATGAAAAATAAATTATTTATAAAAACAAAGCATAAATGAAAAAATTATGTGAAACAAATGTAAACGATTTACTTGATAATTCTTTTTATGGGCAGAGGGGGAAGTGGGGAAAGGCCACACCTGGCTATACCTAGGGTTCACTCCTTGCTTTCTGCTGGGGATAATTAGTGAGGTGTTTAAGGGACTTTATGGGATGTTGACGATCCAATCAAGGTTCAGGTACAGCCCCCAACTGTTGTACTACCCCCCCCCCCCGGCCCCATATATTTGGTAATTCTTACGAGACCAAAACCAAAATACTGTTTTTTTCTAGGTCTGATCTTTTTTTTTTTAATTTTTATTAGTGAAACACCATGAGGTACAGTTGTAGACTTAAAAATTTTGTGCTTGGGTTTCAATTACACAATGATCAAATCTCCATCCCTCCACCAGTGCCCATTTCCCACCACCACTGATCTCAGGATCCCTCCCACCTCCCATCCCCCCATCCCACCCTGCCTCTGTGGCAGGGCATTTCCTTTAAAACCAAACTGCTTTTATAAAAATTAGAGCTAATGTTCCTAACATATAGATATGAAAGAGATGTCCTAAATTAATGACTCACTGAGTATCCCAGTCTGCCTCTGCTCTGTGATCTATATATCATTTTTTCTCTAAGAGGAGACATTTTGTATAACTTAAAAAACTACTTCTCCAAATCTTCATGAGGAGATAAGAGGGAAGAGAACCATTAACTGCAATTAGACAAGTGGGACTCAGTTCCTAATTGTTAAAAATAATCATTATTTCAAGTTACAAAGGCTACATTTAATCTTGTACTTTTGCCAAGAAAAAATTTCTAATGTTCTTAAAATTTCTTTTCAAATGTAGAGCACACATAAATATATATGAATAAATTGAAAAGTTCATTACTACAATACTAATTATTCCACAACTGGTTTGATCAAATCTTCAAATTAATTGTAACTGGAAGTTTGGAACATTAAGCTAGTCAACAGCAGAAATAAATTTTGATCACCAAATGGGTACTTGTATCACTTTTAGAAATGTAGGCAAATATAAGCTTAAAATGTATCTCATCATAAAAAGCCAAGAAATCAATATGTGAGTTTATGAATATGTTTATAGAGAATGTTATAGATTAATTCATAAAAGGCTTCTAAGATATGCTTTTTTATTTACTGAATTAACTTTTAAAGACCAAACGTCTAGCATCAGGTAGATATTTATATACTTGCTTTAAATTAATCTTTTATGCGTAACAATTTAATTCTTTTTTTTTTTTTTTTTTTTTTTTCCCCTTTATTATATTTTATTTTTTTTAAAGTTGTAGATTTACAATTTTTTGTGCTTTGGTTTCAATTATACAATGATCAGATACCCATCCCTCCACCAGTGCCCATTTTCCACCACCATGGATAATATCCCTCCCACCCCCATCCCCCCATCCCCCCGTCTCTGTGGCAGGGCAATCCCCTGTGTTCTCTCTCTCCTTTTGGGTGTTGTGGTCTGCAAAAGAGGCATTGAGTGGCAAACATGTTCAGTCCATAGTCTACTTTCGACATGCATCTCCCCTCCTGGGAGGATCCTCCAAACATCCTTTATTTGGTGCTCCCTTCTCTATCTGAATAGCCCTTTCCTCTAGGATACCCGGCTGGCCTCTAAGTTATGGAGTAATCCTCCTGGTGCTGATCTCAGCTATTCTTGGGTATTAATCTCATACTTTGTTACTTTATATCCCCCAGATGAATGCAATCTTTCTATGTCTATCCCTCTCTTTCTGACTCATTTCGCTTAGCATGATACTTTCCATATTGTACCACTTGTATGTAAATTTCATGACTTCATCTTTTCTAAGAGCTACATAGTACTCCATTGTGTAGATGTACCAAAGTTTCTTTAACCAGTCATCTGTTCTTGGGCATTCAGGTTTCTTCCAGTTTCTGGCTATTGTAAAGAGGGCTGCAATGAACAAACAAGTGCAGATGTCACTTCGACTATACATTTTTGCCTCTCTGGGATATATTCCCAGGAGTGGTATTGCTGGGTCAAATGGGAGCTCAATTTCTAATTTTTTGAGAATCGTCCATACTGTTTTCCAGAAGGGCTGAACCAGTGGACATTCCCACCAACAGTGAAGGAGTGTCCCTTTCTCGCCACATCCACGCCAGCATCGGTTGCTTTTGTTCTTTTTGATGTGGGCCAGTCTCTGAGGTGTGAGATGGTATCTCATTGTGGTTTTGATCTGCATCTCCCTGATGATTAATGATGTAGAGCATTTTCTCATGTGCTTTTTTGCCATTCGGATTTCTTCTTTGAGAAAGTTTCTGTTCATTTCATTGCCCCATTTTTGGATGGGGTTGGATGTTTTCTTCTTGTGGAGTTTAACCAGTATTTTGTATATCCTGGATATCAACCCCTTGTCAGATGTGTATTCGGTGAATATCCTTTCCCATTCTGTAGACTGTCTTTGTATTTTGGTCACTGTTTCTTTGGAGGTGCAGAAGCTTCTTAGTTTAAGATAGTCCCATTTATCTATCTCTGTTTTCACTTGCTCGGCCAGTGGCGTGGCATCTTTGAAGATACCATTAGCTTCAATGTCATGGAGGGTTTTGCCAACTTTATCTTCAATGTACCTTATGGTTTCTGGTCTGATGTTGAGGTCTTTAATCCATTTTGATCTTACTTTTGTACATGGTGTTAGGCAGAGTTCTGAGCCTATTTTTTTGCATGTAGGCGTCCAGTGATGCCAACACAATTTATTAAAGAGGCTTTCCTTACTCCACTTCACATTACTTGCACCTTTATCAAAGATTAGATGAGCATATGATTGAGGAGAGATGTCAGTGTATTCAACCCTGTTCCATTGGTCTGCAGTTCTGCCTTTGTTCCAGTACCATGCTGTTTTAATTATTACTGCTTTGTAGTACAGTTTGAAGTTCGGGAGGTTGATTCCTCCCATTTTCTTTTTCCCAAGAATTGCTTTAGCTATTCGTGGGGGCTTATTGTTCCATATAAATTTCAAGAGTGTTTGCTCCATTTCTTTGAAGAATGTCATGGGTATCCTTATAGGGATTGCATTGAATTTATACAATGCTTTCGGTAGTATTGCCATTTTGACAATGTTAAGTCTCCCGACCCATGAGCAGGGGATATCTTTCCATTTCCTCATGTCCTCTTTTATTTCCTGAAGTAGCGTTTTGTAGTTTTCTTTGTACAGGTCCTTTACTTCCTTAGTTAAGCTGATTCCTAGGTACTTGATTTTCTGGGGCACAATTGTGAATGGGATTGTTTTTTTCATGTTGCTTTCTTCTCTCTCACTGTTTGCGTATAGGAAAGCCATGGACTTTTGGGTATTGATTTTATAACCTGCAACTTTACTATACGAGTCTATTGTTTCTAAGAGTTTTTTGGTGGAAGTTATTGGGTTCTCTAAGTAGAGTATCATATCATCTGCGAATAGTGAGAGCTTGATTTCTTCCTTTCCTACCTGAATGCCCTTAATATCTTTTTCCTGCCGAATCGCTATTGCAAGTACTTCCAGTACTATATTGAACAGCAGTGGAGAGAGTGGGCATCCCTGTCTCGTCCCTGATCTTAGAGGGAAGGCTCTCAGTTTTTCCCCATTGAGGATGATGCTTGCTGTAGGCTTGTGGTAGATGGCTTTAATTATGTTGAGGAAGGTCCCCTCTATACCCATTTTGGCTAGGGTTTTCATCATAAAGGGGTGCTGGATCTTATCAAATGCTTTCTCTGCATCTATTGATATGATCATATGCTTTTTATCTTTTCTTTTGTTGATATGGTGGATTATGTTGATTGATTTCCGAATGTTGAACCATCCTTGCATCCCTGGGATGAATCCTACTTGGTCATGGTGTATGATCTTTTTGATGAGTAGTTGGATTCTATTTGCTAGTAGTTTGTTGAGGATCTTTGCATCTGTGTTCATCAGGGATATCGGCCTGTAATTCTCTTTCTTTGTGGTATCTCTGTCTGCTTTTGGTATCAGTGTGATATTTGCTTCGTAGAAACTGTTTGGAAGTGTTTTTGATATTTCAATTTCGTGGAAAAGCTTAAAGAGCATTGGGAGTAAGTCCTCTTTAAAGATTTGGAAGAATTCACTAGTGAATCCATCCGGGCCAGGACTTTTGTGCTTGGGGAGACTTTTTATTACCATTTCAATTTCCTTGATGGTGATAGGTCTGTTCAGGTATTCCAGGTCTTCTTGGTTCAGCCTTGGGAGTCTGTAGGAGTCTAGGAATTTATCCATTTCCTCGAGGTTTTGATGTTCCGTGGCATAAAGCTTCTCAAAGTACTCCCTGAGGATCCTCTGAATTTCTGTGGTTTCTGTTGTAATGACCCCCTTTTCATTTCTGATTCGGTTTATTAGGGTTTTCTCTCTCCCTTTCTTTGTGAGTTTTGCTAGAGGCTTATCGATCTTGTTAATTTTCTCGAAGAACCAGCTCTTGGTTTCATTGATCTTTCGGATTGTTTTTTGGGTTTCCATCTCGTTAATCTCTGCTCTGAGTTTTATTATTTCCTTTCTCCTGTTCGGGTTGTGCTCCTTTTTTTGGTCCTTCTCCAAGCTCTTAAGCTGTGAGGTTAGGTTACTTATGTGTGCTCGCTCCTCCTTCCTGAGGAATGCTTGTAGAGCTATAAACTTTCCTCTTAACACAGCCTTTGCTGTGTCCCATAAGTTTTGGTAACTCGTGTTCTCATTTTCATTCGTTTCTAGGAATCTTTTGATTTCCTCTTTGATTTCCTGTCTAATCCACTCGTTGTTCAATAGTGCACTGTTTAATTTCCAGGTGTTTGATTTAGTTTTCTGTTTTTGTGTGTGATTTACTTCTAATTTCAGCGCATTATGGTCTGAGAAGATTGTTGATACAATCTCTACCTTCTTAATTTTATGGAGGCATGTTTTGTGGCTCAGCATGTGGTCTATCTTGGAGAATGTTCCATGTACGCTTGAGAAGAATGTGTATTCAGCTTTTTGTGGATGAAGTGTCCTGTATATATCTACTAAGTCCCTTTCTTCCATTGTTTCCCTCAAATGAAGTATGTCCTTGCTAAGCTTGAGTCTGGTTGATCTATCAAGAGGTGACAAAGCAGTGTTGAAGTCTCCCACTAGTATTGTGTTGCTATTGATGTCTTTTTCCAAATCTATGAGTAGTTGTTTTAAGTACTTTGCTGGTCTCTCATTAGGTGCATATACATTTATTATTGTAAGTTCTTCCTGTTGTACAGATCCTCTGATCAATAAGTAATGGCCTTCACTGTCTCTTATGACCTTCCTCACTCTGAAATCAATGTGGTCTGATATAAGGATAGCTACCCCAGCTTTTTTATGGGAGCTGTTTGCCTGTAGGATTGTTTTCCAGCCTTTGACTCTGAGTCTGTGTTTGCTTTGACTATTGAGATGCGTTTCTTGCAGGCAGCAGAATGTTGGGTTCAATTTTCTAATCCATCCTGCCACTCTATGTCTCTTAATTGGTGCGTTTAGCCCATTGACATTGAGAGAGATTATTGTTATGGGATTTTGTCCCATTGTTATGTTAAAATTGGGTGTATTTGAGGGGCCTTTCTTGCCTTAAAGTAGCCCATTTAGTTGTTCTTGTAACCATGGTTTTGAGTCTATGAAGTTCCTGAGCTGTTGTTTGTCTGTGAAACTGTGTGTTGTTCCTTCTATTATGAATGAGAGTCTTGCTGGGAAAAGTATTTTGGGGGAGGCATTTATTTCATTGAGTTTTTTTACTATGTCCCACCACTGTTTTCGGGCCATGAGGGTTTCATCAGAAAAATCAGCTGTGAATTTTAAGGATGCTCCTTTGTAAGAGATTTCTTTCTTTGATCTTGCTGCTTTCAGAATTTTGTCTCTGTCTAAGGTTTTGGTCATTTTGATCAGAATGTGTCTTGGGGTATTTTTATTCGGATTTCTTCTAGCTGGTACCCTTCGGGCCTCCTGAATGTGGTCACAAGTTTTCTTCAGCTCTGGAAATGTTGTAGCAATGATGTCTTTGACAGTTTCTTCTTCATCGAGGTTTTCTTCCTGTCCCTCTGGGACTCCAATAATTCTTATGTTACCCCTCTTGGCTTCATCACGATCTTCTCTTGCCATCTGTTCCCGAATTGTGAGTCTCTTTTCCATTTTCTGCTCTTTTCTGGAGAGTCTCTGAACTTCATCTTCGAGCTCACTGATTCTGTTCTCAGCCGCTGTTACTCTGCTGCTGAGGCCTTCCACTGAGCTTTTCAATTCGCCTACGAGATTTTTCAGGTCTGACATTTCTGATTGCATTTTCCTCATTTCTGCCTTCAGATCCTCTTGTCTTCTATTGGCATTGCTTTCCATTGTTTCTTTTAATTCCCTAAGCATCCTAAGTAGCTCCCTTCTGAATTCCTTGTCAGAGAGGTTGTCTAACACTACAGTACTGTTGGTGTCATCTGGGCTAGACTCTTCAATATGAATGTTTGGTGGGCTTTTGCGTTGCTTTACCATTGTGAGAGGTGTGGTTTAGTCCTTCACGTTCAGTGTTACTATTCTGCTTGATATGCAGTGTGAGTTAAGATAGGCTTATGAGTTATTGGCAACTGTATTTCTAGTGGCTGAGCTAAAATAGAGAAGTTTCCATCTAAGAAGTTAGCTTATGGTTCCTATGGCATATGTAGTGGGAAAATATTTCGCGGCCGCGTTAGCGGCCGCGGCTCCGGAAAGAGTCCCTGGCACTGGGCGAGGAGTTGGGAATGTCTCCTGTTTGGAATTGGAGCCGTTCAGCTTTGTTGCCCAGAGCTGGGCCTCTGTGCCCGTCCCACGCGGCTCAGGGGTTGAAAACCGGCTGTCTCGGGGCTGTTTCTAGCTGCGCGTGCCCAGAGAGGAACCCAGGCCCTTGGGGGCGGGCTGTACCTGTTGGAATTGGAGCCGTTCAGCTTTGTTGCCCAGAGCTGGGCCTCTGTGCCCGTCCCACGCGGCTCAGGGGTTGAAAACCGGCTGTCTCGGGGCTGTTTCTAGCTGCGCGTGCCCAGAGAGGAACCCAGGCCCTTGGGGGCGGGCTGTACCTGTTGGAATTGGAGCCGTTCAGCTTTGTTGCCCAGAGCTGGGCCTCTGTGCCCGTCCCACGCGGCTCAGGGGTTGAAAACCGGCTGTCTCGGGGCTGTTTCTAGCTGCGCGTGCCCAGAGAGGAACCCAGGCCCTTGGGGGCGGGCTGTACCTGTTGGAATTGGAGCCGTTCAGCTTTGTTGCCCAGAGCTGGGCCTCTGTGCCCGTCCCACGCGGCTCAGGGGTTGAAAACCGGCTGTCTCGGGGCTGTTTCTAGCTGCGCGTGCCCAGAGAGGAACCCAGGCCCTTGGGGGCGGGCTGTACCTGTTGGAATTGGAGCCGTTCAGCTTTGTTGCCCAGAGCTGGGCCTCTGTGCCCGTCCCACGCGGCTCAGGGGTTGAAAACCGGCTGTCTCGGGGCTGTTTCTAGCTGCGCGTGCCCCGAGAGGAACCCAGGCCCTTGGGGGCGGGCTGTACCTGTTGGAATTGGAGCCGTTCAGCTTTGTTGCCCAGAGCTGGGCCTCTGTGCCCGTCCCACGCGGCTCAGGGGTTGAAAACCGGCTGTCTCGGGGCTGTTTCTAGCTGCGCGTGCCCAGAGAGGAACCCAGGCCCTTGGGGGCGGGCTGTACCTGTTGGAATTGGAGCCGTTCAGCTTTGTTGCCCAGAGCTGGGCCTCTGTGCCCGTCCCACGCGGCTCAGGGGTTGAAAACCGGCTGTCTCGGGGCTGTTTCTAGCTGCGCGTGCCCAGAGAGGAACCCAGGCCCTTGGGGGCGGGCTGTACCTGTTGGAATTGGAGCCGTTCAGCTTTGTTGCCCAGAGCTGGGCCTCTGTGCCCGTCCCACGCGGCTCAGGGGTTGAAAACCGGCTGTCTCGGGGCTGTTTCTAGCTGCGCGTGCCCAGAGAGGAACCCAGGCCCTTGGGGGCGGGCTGTACCTGTTGGAATTGGAGCCGTTCAGCTTTGTTGCCCAGAGCTGGGCCTCTGTGCCCGTCCCACGCGGCTCAGGGGTTGAAAACCGGCTGTCTCGGGGCTGTTTCTAGCTGCGCGTGCCCAGAGAGGAACCCAGGCCCTTGGGGGCGGGCTGTACCTGTTGGAATTGGAGCCGTTCAGCTTTGTTGCCCAGAGCTGGGCCTCTGTGCCCGTCCCACGCGGCTCAGGGGTTGAAAACCGGCTGTCTCGGGGCTGTTTCTAGCTGCGCGTGCCCAGAGAGGAACCCAGGCCCTTGGGGGCGGGCTGTACCTGTTGGAATCGGAGCCGTTCAGCTTTGTTGCCCAGAGCTGGGCCACTGTGCCCGTCCCACGCGGCTCAGGGGTTGAAAACCGGCTGTCTCGGGGCTGTTTCTAGCTGCGCGTGCCCAGAGAGGAACCCAGGCCCTTGGGGGCGGGCTGTCAACAATTTAATTCTTCTGAAGCTTATTTTGAATAAATTAAAATATCGTTCTAAATATTTCAGCTTCCATTAACCAACTCATTCATCTTTGGCCACAAATTTGATATAACATACTTATTATGTATTAGGTCTCATTTTTGGCTTTAACTTCTGCTTTTTAAAATTTTTTCCATCCATTTTGGAGCTAGTGCATCTCTACCACAATTATTTTAGCTTTATAATTGGCTTCAGAATCTGGCAGTAGAAGTACTCCCTCATTATTTTTCTTAAAAATCTCTAGGTATTTTCTTCTTCTCCTTTCCCTAATAAAGCTAAACTCCTTTAGACTTATGCAAACATATACATACCCCAAAAATGTATTTCAAATTGGATTTAATTTTTGATAAGTTATAAAATTATACCAGATATCAATAAAAATATTATTCTCTATGACTTCTTTTATAAACTGGTAAAGTTATATTTATTTATATATAGTATATTTATTTGTATATAGTATATTTATTTGATCTATTAAAGAAATTTCTGTAGCACTTTAGCACTGACCTAACGTTGTTCTTCAATTTGCTTGAGTGGGCACCAGTAACATCCCCATTGTGAGACTTGTTATTACTGTTTTTGCCATATCGGATACGTCACGAGGCTCTGCTGTGTGGGAAGAATTCTCTTGATAGCTTGCTGGGCTCTCTGAGAGGGGCAGAGGAATCGAACCCGGGTCGGCTGCATTCAAGGCAAACACCCTACCCATAATCTAATTGTAATTGACAATCACTGCAACAGGAAACGGGAGTAGAAACTGTAAAACTGAGTGTCTGGAAAACTTATTATCTAGAATTACCCTGTATTTCAAGGTAGACAATAATAATAATAATAATAATAATAATGGGAAAAATGACTTCAAAAACATTTTAGTCTGTAGTATTTACTTCATTCACCAGCATGTGTCTGTTTTAATGCTATAGCCTTTCCTTCTTTATCACACATTTGACCTATAAATATTTCTTATCTAAGGTGCTCACAAAATTAATGCAAATCTAGCATTTAAAATATAATCATTGGTTTTTGCTTATCAAAATTCATAATAAATGTATTCTAATTTCTAAATTAAGATGAAAGTGATATTTGGGACAGCATAATTCAGATTTTATTAGTTTTATTGCATATTTATGTTACAATATATTAACTGGTTTTTAACAATATACCTATTAAGTGATGTGAATGTATGTCTATGTGTGTATTTTTATGCTTTCTCTGGAGAACTGCTAAATTCTATCTCAAGGTTTTAATAACTCTTTTAGTTTGTCATAATCGAGCACAAACTATGACTGTGACTTATATGTAATTAGTAACACATTTCAAAAACTTAAATAAAAAACATACCTGCCTATCTCTAGCATGTCTGCTATTTAAAGCTGATTTTCTGTTCAGTACTATTGCATGAAATGGTGAAGCTTAAAAAGATCATCTCTCACTGAAAAGTTTCTTTTAACAGAGGAGTTTTCACCCAGTAATACAAGGCTATATAAACTTAAGAACTCTCTTTCTCTCTCTCTGCCTCTCTCTGTCTCTCTGTCTTTGTCTGACTATCACTCTTTCTCTCTCTCTCTCTCTCACACACACACACACACATATACACACATACACCACATTTCTCCATGTGTAAGGAGATGCAATAAAACAAAAGTCATTTCAGAAGCTCATTACCCTATTGTATAGAAAATACAGCACTGCCCTCCCATGTTCATCAATCTGCAAGAGTGGGCACAAGTAACATTCCCATTGTGAGACTTGTTACTGTTTTTGGCATATTGAGTACGCCACAGGGACCTTCTCAGGCTCTGCCATGCAGGCGGGATACTCTCAGTAGCTAGCCGAGCTCTCCGAGAGGGATGGAAGAACCAAACCTGGGTCGGCTGCATGCAAGGCAAACGCCCTACCTGCTGTGCTATCACTCCAGCCCATTGCATAGAAAATATAGCACTGCACTGTAGCACTGTCCTCCCGTTGTTCATCAATTTGCTTGAGCGGTCACCAGTAATGTCTCACAACAAATCGTGAGACTTGTTGTTTCTGGTTTTGGCATATTGAATATGTCATGGGTAGTTTGCCAGGCTTTGCCATGTGGGCGAGATACTCTCAGTAGCTGGCCAGGCTCTCTGAGAGGGGCAGAGGAACCGAACACAGGTCAGCCACGTGCAAGGCAAACGCCCTATCTGGTGTGCTATCGCTCCAGCCATCCCACAGAAAATATAGAAACTAAAAATATGGATGTTAAAGAAAGAGCTTCTGCCTCAGTAAAACTCCTAGGAATAGAAAAAAAAGTGAATTTTAGTTTTAAAAAATTTACTGAAAGACAAGCATTCCCAAGATGTTGAGAGGGAACTTAAGAGATTTCTATTTGGTAGACATAAAAACAAGTGTTTTTAAGTACTAGATGATGAAAGGTGGTAAAGCAATATTCCTGATACCTTATCAGTAACAGCATTACAAATCACCTAACAGGAAAAGAAAAAAGAAAAAAATGTGTCTACCATAGAGGCAAGCTGGGTTGCAGAAGGAAACTGGAGACATTGGTGGAAGGAAGTGGACACTAGTGAAAGGACTGGTGCTGGAACATTGTATACCTGAAAATGAATCATGAAGAACATTGCGATTTTGTAATTCATAGTGATTGCTTTTTAAACAATTATATGTGGTTACTGAAAAAGTAATCTTTTTTAGTAATTTACAAGTTTGTGTTATTTATGGTATTCAGTCTTTTTCACCTGTACTGTGTAGGTATTTATCACCACTTTACAGCAAAATAAATGATCTCTCTCATATGTTGTATATGAAGAAATACAGGTAGGAATTACAAACAGCAAAAGACATCAGAGCTGGAGATTTTGTCTAGAAAACTGAGTTTATGTGGGATGGGGGTTGGATGAGACATCCATGGAGGGTGTAGGCACTGTTAATGGGTGCGGTGGTTGGAATGATATATTGTCAAAGGTATAATTAACAAAACTTAAACCATAGTAACTCAATAAAAATGGTCAAAGAAAAAAAGTGAAAAGTCAGATTGAAGTTCTACATTGGACATTGTCTCCAAGGGTGGGATACTGGCAACTTTCAGAATCTATCCACCACTCATTGCGGTTGTCTGTAGTTGCCCAGAAACAAATAAAATTAAAACATTGCTTCACTTACTATCTATCTCTGTTATATTTTTGCAAGAGAATGATTTTTATCTGTTAGTTATATAGTAGAACTGCTGATTTCAGGCATATGTTTTGTTTTCATAGACAAACTTCTCAAGAATTTCAAAACAGGCTTTCAGAGATGTGCATTGCTGCTTTGACAAGTGGATTATTTTAAGTTAGTCTACTGAGGTCCTAAAGGATCAGAAAAAACTTTTGCCATTCCCTTCACTACCTAAAAGAATAAAACTGTGGTTGGAGCGATAGCACAGTAAGTAGGGCCTTTGCTTCGCATGAGGTCGACCCGGGTTTGAGTCCCAGCATCCCATGTGGTCCCCTGAGCACTGCCAGGATTAATTCCTGAGTGCAAAGCGAGGAGTAACCTCTGTGCACTGCCCGCTGTGACCCAAAGAGTGGGAGGGAAAAAAAAAAACTATAAGATGCAACCAGAAAAGGGATTTTGATCAGAAGTAACATTTTTTTAATTCTAGAAACCTATCCCTATGATAGAGAAACCTAATTACAGAGCATCTTGTGTTTTCATCTGAGTCACCTTCTTTTCACCATGTGGCAAACTTACCTCTCTTCTTCATGACCCACGTCTCTATATCAGGAACAAGAGATAATTTTTCTTTTGCACCACAAGCTTTCATATTCATATTTATGGGGTTTCTTCATAATACAACAATTTTATTTTTCTTCAACTAATCAGTTTGATGGCTATTTGGTTACTTGACTAGCCTGAAAAGATCTCAAAAGCATCAGGAAATTTCTATGTCCTAGGAGTTCTGGGAGTTCTAGAAGTTCTAAGAGTTCTAGGAGTGCCAGGAGTTCTAGAAGTATCTAGGAGTTCTAGAAGTAAAGTTAAAAAATCCAAAACGAATCTTGCTACGTGGAATGCAAGACTAATTGCAATGGACCAAATCCTTTGCCTTGGATTTATTTTGTAGTTCTTAGCCATCTGGGGTTGTATAGTGTTGCTGTTTTGTTGCAGGATGGGGGGTTTGGGGGTCACACCCAGCTGTTCTCAAGGCTTACGCTTGTCTCTACACTCAGGGATCGATCCTGGAGGGGCCTAAGGAACGATTCAAGAGAGTGAGTCCTAGTCTGTTGGGTTCAGGCAGTGGTCCCTGCAACATTTTTTTAAAAAAAAATAAAATGGAAATAGAACTAAAGATTTAAATAACATTTTGTACTTCTAGCAATAATAAATGTTATTATCTGTAACACTATAGCACTGTCCTCCCATTGTTCATCACTACTCGAGAGTGGGCACAGTAACGTCTCCATTGTGAGACTTGTTTCTGGTTTTGGCGTATCGAATACACCACCGGTAGCTTGCCAGGCTCTGCCGGGCAGGTGGTATACTCTCGGTAGCTTACCGGGCTCTCCAAGAGGGACGGAAGAATCGAACTTGGGTCGGCTGCATGCAATGCAAACACCCTACCCACTGTGCGATCGCTCCAGCCCATCATTACTGTAATAATTCATTTTAATTTGTGAAAAATGTAAATGAGAAATAAAAAGTAAGAAATGCAAATTATTTATTTCTCTTTTCCCTAGCTTCATCTTGGTTCCTATCTACTCTCCTTCCCTGAGTCAATCCGTTTTTGCAGTTTAAACACTTCATTTAACATTAGTTTTACCTAGTGTATGGACAAATATGAAAATCTATTCTTTTTAAGATGGAAGGAAACTATAGTCGAACTGTTCTGCATCTAACCACTTTCACTTAACAATATATAATTGATACCTTACCTAGTCAGTTCATCAGTTCAAAGATGTAGCTCATTTCTTTAAATAATTGAATAACACTTTACATTATACATAAATCACTATCATCTTAAGCATTACCCTCTTGATAAAAACTTAAAGAATATGCATTAAGTTAGGTTAAAGCACTTCTTAAATTATTAGCCTTTTATGTGCATATTTTT
This sequence comes from Sorex fumeus, assembly GCF_029834395.1. NCBI lineage: Eukaryota > Metazoa > Chordata > Mammalia > Eulipotyphla > Soricidae > Sorex > Sorex fumeus. The sequence goes on along the minus strand of NW_026606092.1, from coordinate 17,847,277 downwards.
GCATGAATATAATTTATCTATAAATTGGATACCTAATAGAATTGTTGCCATAAGATATTACTTTCATAGGCAAACTTCTCTTAAAAAAACTATATTTTTTACAGTGTTGTCATATCTAATAATATTTCCTCATATATAATACTTTATGAATATTGTCATTATACTAAACGTTTATCAAATGTATGGGCAGGCAAAATTTGGTATTACATTTTTGTTTAGATTTTTAACTTCCCTACTACTAGTGATATTAAATCATTTCTTTAATTTTCATTATAACTATTTTTAATTTTTAAATTTATTTTAATACTAATAATTTTAGAAAATTTGAATTTCCATATTTTAATAGGTAGAAACTTTTTAATGCCTTACTGTCTTTTAAAAAATTACAATAAATGGAAGCGTTCAGCCTGAGGACCACATGGAGGGTGCGGGAACCACAGATCCCGGAGGAAAAAAAAAAAAAAAAAACAGGTTCCAAAAAGAGCCGAGATCACCGGCAAGTTCCAGATGGAGTAGGTGCTGCATCCCGCCTCCCCCAGATGGAACCCCGGTGACCAGAAGCCTCTACAAACACAGCTCGAGTATGCGGGAACGAGGACTTTTTCTCAAAACCGTTCTCTCTATATACAAAGTGATCAATGAGAAGTAAACCACCCAATCTTTCTACCTGAAAATCAGAGTTAAGTTTGGAGCACGGCCACAGCCCCAGAAACACAAGGACTTAATGCAGAACCCAGCAGCTTAGAGCAGAAAAGTGAACGTGCGATGCGTTAACCCAGGCCATCATTTCTGCCCAGAGGGGAAAGGGTGTTGCCCCATTCGCCCTCTCTTCTCTGGAAAGAAGGATGGCGGCCGCATGGGAGCCTTGTGGACAGCAGGTATGAGCCGGGGGTGTGGGGGCAACTAAAACCTCACGAGAAGGGGGGCATTCCAGTCCGTCCTTCACGCCCTACCGAGGTCAACAGTTGCCCCCCACGAGCGGCTCCCCAGCTCGGCCACAGTCCCAGAAGCACAAGGACTTAATGCAGAACCTGGCAGCTTGGAGCAGAAAAGTGAAAGGACTATGCGTTAATCCAGGCCATCATGTCTGCCCGGAGGGGAAAGGGTGTTGCTCCCTTCTGCCCTCCTCCCTCTGGAAAGAAAGATGGCGTCCACATGGGAGCCTTGTGGACAGCAGGTATGAGCCGGGGGTGTGGGGGCGACTAAAACCTCATGGGTCGGGGGGCGTTCCAGTCCGTCCTTCACGCCCTACCGAGGTCACCAGTCGCCCCCCGCGAGCGGCTCTCCAGCACGGCCATGGCCCCAGAAGCACAAGGACTTAATGCAGAACCCAGCAGCTTGGAGCAGAAAAGTGAATGGACTATGCGTTGATCCAGGCCATCAAGTCTGCCGGAGGAGAAAGGGTGTTGCCCCATTCGCTCTCTCCTCTCTGGAAAGAAAGATGGCGGCCACATGGGAGCCTTGTGGACAGCAGGTATGAGCCGGGAGTGTGGGGGCGACTAAAACCTCATGGGAAGGGGGGCGTTTCGCTCCGCCCTTCATGCCCTACCGAGGCCACCGGTCCCCCCGCGAGCGGCTCTCCAGCACGGCCACGACTCCAGAACACAGAAACCAATTTCTTAACTATCTGACTTTCAGTAGAAATACTTCCAGGGTCAATAGGTAAAATAGCAGAAATCCAAAACCAACATTTAATTCTTGAACCCAGCTGTAGAAAGCAAATCACTTCACAATGCTTTTTCAGCATGTCTGATTTGTGGGGGGGGGGGTAAACTCTAAATAATAGTGGTGAATCTTTTATTGAAAGATAATCAAAGCAGATAGAGTGTTAACTAGAATTCATCTGCCTCACAGGGACGGGGAGGGGTGGGGGGTGGGGTTTTATTGGGGTTCTTCATGGTAAAAAATATGGGGTTCTTCATGGTAAAGGGAAATGTGTTTAATATTTGCATGACTGAGACATAAACCTGAAAGCTTTGTAACCTTTCCCACAGTGATTCAATAAATAAATAAATAAATTTAAAAAAATTACAATAAATATTTTCTTTCTGAAGCAAAACTGCATTACATTATATAACTTTCAGGTGCATATCACTGAAAACCTGCATAAATAGGCAGAACTCTCCAAAATAAAGAAAACCCCCAACATGTTTGTCAAAGATAACAAAAATGAGCAAATGGAATTACATAAAATAATTAAATTAAAGTTTTTAAATGCAAAAGATTTTATTGGGCTTAAGTGAAGATTACCAAAATAAATGGAATTTTTTCTTTACTCAGTACATCAGATACAGGACAAATATCCAAGATATTTAAAGTAGTACAGATCACAACAGCAAAACAAAAACAAGCTTAATTATAGAAAATGGAAAAAAAACTGGTAATCAGCTAGACAAATGTGGTGAAAGATTTATACAAGGAAACCTATATGTCATTTCTAAAAATATAAAATAAAAGATGACACAAGAAAATAAAAGTACATTCCCTGCTTATAGGTTGGAAGAAATAATTTTGCCAAAATGTCAGACTTTCTCAAAGCATTATACAGGTTTAATGCTGTCCTGTAAAAATACCATGACATTTTTGAAGGACATAGATCAAATGCTGTTAAAATGTATGTGGGGTAAAAAAAAAATCCCCCCTGAATAGCCAAAGAAATTGTAGGTAAAAAAAATGGAAGGCTTCTTTTACCTTCAATTTCAAACTATATTATAAAGCTGGGGTAATCAAAACAATGTGGTAATGGAACAAGAACAGACCAATGAAATATAATTGAGAGGCCAGAAACAATCCTCAGGTATATGGTCAGCTAATCAATAAAAGAGATAACACTGAAATAGAGCGAAGAAGTACTCTTCAAGAAATGGTGTTGTGAAAACTGGATAGTTGCATGAGGAGAAAAAAATTAAGAATTCAGACTCTTTTCTACACCACGCACAAGTCAAAATAAAATGGATTACATATCTCCCTCAATCAGACCTGAATCCATAATCCATATTGAGAATAATGTATGTAAAACACTTCATGACTTTGAATCTAGAGATATTGTTCAAAGCCACTGTCAAATAAATGGAAACAAAGGTTAAAAAAAACGGTATTACAGCAAACTAAGAAACTTCTACACTACAAAGGAAAGTGTGACCAGAATAAAAAGACACCTCACAGACTGGGAAAGCATATTTGCTATTTTCTCACCACTCATTTAATAAAGGGGTGATGTCTATGATATAGGAAGCACTGGTAGAAATTTTTTAATGTCTTTTTTTATTGAATCAACGTGAGATACAAAGTTACAAAGCTGGTTGGGTTTCAGTCATCCATTGTCACAACAGCCATCCTTCAGCAGTGTACATTTCCCACCACCGTTATTCCCTGTATCCATCCTGTCATAACCCCCACCCCAGCCTGCCTCTATGCAGGCACTTTTCTTCTTTCTCTGCTTTTGGGCATTTTGGTTTGCAATACAGATAACAGAGAGACTGTCATGTTTGGTTCTTTACCCACTTCAAGCACACATCTCCCATCCAGAGTAATCTCTTCCAATCATCATTGTCATAATGGTCCCTTATCCTAACTGCTGTTCCCTCTATCCTTCAGCCCTTGAGACAGTCTTCCAACTGTGGACCAATCCTACTGACCCTTGTTTCTATCATCCTTGGGTGTTAGTCTCATACTGTTTTTTCATATGTCACAAATGAGTTCAGTCATTCTGTCTATCCCTCTCCTTCTGACTTATTTCACTCAGCATGTCCATCCATTCATAAGTGAATTTCATGACCATTCTTTCTAACGGCTGTATAATATTCCACCACTCTATCCCCTTCTTCGGAGAGCCCGGCAAGCTACCGAGAGTATTCGATATGCCAGACACAGTAACAACAAAGTCTCCAATGGAGACGTTACTGGGCCCGCTCGAGCAAATCGACGATCAACGGGAGGGCCTTTACTTTACTTTTACTTTATCCCCTTCTATTTTATAGACTATTTCCTGATAATTCTCGTGATACCTACTGGGAAACCACCTTTTACCCTAGCTGCCTTTAGTATTCTTTCTTTCTACATGTTGAACTCTTGATAATTTTACTGGTATGTATATTGGTGGAGGTCTTTTTGCATTAAAATAGCCAGGCATTCAGTTAGTTTTATCAATTTATATATTAAAATTTTCTTTCTTAATTTGGGAAATTTTCTGCTATTATTTATTTCAATATGCATTATGTTGCCATTTCCCTCTCTTTTGTATCCTGAAAAAACTCACTTTATGTTTATGCCATGTTATCTTTATTTTGTCTTTTATAGTGTAAAAGACAGCTCTCATTAAGCTTTAGATAGCTAGCATCATCTTAATTCTTTCTTATCTTTTACCTAATTTGTTTAACAGTACTATATTTGAGCTAACTGATTCAATCTTTCCCTTGGTGTATACTACAACTTTAGCTTTCTTGAGAATTCTTTATCTTACATAATGCAATGTTCACATCATGAATGTGTTATTTTCTAATTTAAAGATTAAATTTATATCTTTGGTTTGTTGAAATTATTTCTGAGCTCATAAATTTGTTTCCCTGACTTTGTTTCATCTCTTAAATTAATTTTTCTAAATTCTCATCTATTAGTTTGATCTGCTTTTCTGGGTTTTTCATTACCTCTTTGAGTTTCTTTATTAAAGCAGGTTTGAACATTCTAATCAGGATATATAGTCTTTTATGTCATAGAAGTCCAAGTTTCTCCCTATGATGTCATATTCTCTTAAAGTCTTAAGTTACCACATGTTTTATCTTTGGTGTGTCTCTGATTTCTATTTTCCTGATAATTTACTTTCATTTTATTTTTCCTCATCTATAGAAGTTACTTAAATAGTAGAACAATTTTATTTTATTATATATATGTATATATATTGTGTGTAGGGAGGGACTACCCGCGACAGCTCGGACCTCACTCTTTTATTTTTTCTTTTTGGGTCACACCCAGCGAAGCTCGGGGTTACTCCTGGCTCATGCACTCAGGGATTACTCCTGGCGGTGCTCAGGGAACCATATGGGATGCTGGGAATCAAACCCCGGTCGACCACATGCTAGGCAAACACCCTACTCGCTGTGCTATTGTTCCAGCACCAATAATTTTATTTTTTTTACAAATAAATTGGATTAGATCAGGACCTCTTAAAATTTTCCACTCATAACCCCTTTATACTAGATAAATTTTTCTGTGATCCCGAGTATGTAGATATATAAACAAAAATACAAATAAAATATTTACTCATATTTTGCAACATTTTAAGAAAAAAATTATGAATCTTACATTCAGTCACAGAATTTTACAGATTTTTATTAAATTATATTAAGTTATATTTTATATGCAGTTATATCATAATTATGCTATTTTATAATATATAACTTGGCTAGCTCCTATAAATATTAATAGTTCCTAATGTCTATTGCTTTCTTTTTGTCACTGCTGTATCAGTACAATGGGGAGGATCATAAGGACCCAGCTTCTGAAGGTGCTAGGAAATAGGACTCTCTGTAGGATTCTAGTTTGTGTTTGAGAGTGCAGTCTAGTTTTTAGAAGCAAATTCCCAGTTTCCTGAAAACTGCAGGCAAATCTGAAATCTGATGATGAACTTTCTGTGGTCTTTCCTTTTCTTTCTGGCAATGTCCCTCTAAATTATTTATGGAAAATAAGACTGCAAAGTGCATAGTTTAGTTTTGAAAGTAGTCAGTTTCCTATATCAAATTCCTGCTTGAAATACCTAGGAGAGTTTTGTTTCGTCGACAGACCCTGACAAATATGCCTGTTATTAACTGTGGAGATCTTTAATTTCTATCTTGTGAAGACCTTTTGTTGGAAAGGAGTATTAAATTTTACTCCAAATTCTCTGCTCTGAGAATGGCATTAAATTAGTTACTCAATTTAACAAATTATTTGAATTTTCTAATATTAAAACATTCTTGCATTTCTAGGACTAAATTTACTTTAGAGTGATATATTTCTTTAAGATAGTTCTAAACTCAATGGCAGTATATTATGCATTGCTTTTAAAATGAATTCAAAAGTAAATCTGGAGTTGTTTTATTATCCCGTTGTCCACTGATTTGCTTGAGCGGGCCAGTAACGTCTCCATTGTGAGACTTTTTGTTACTGTGTTTGGCACATCGAATATGTCATGGGTAGCTTGCTAGGCTTTGCTGTGCGGGGGAGATACTCTCAGTAGCGTGCTGGGCTCTCTGAGAGGGGCGGAGGAATAGAACCTGGGTCGGCCAGGTTGGCAGCATGCAAGGCAAACGCCCTACTGCTGTGCTATAGCTCTAGCCCATACTATATTCATTAAATTATTTGCGAATACTCCTTTTCTAATACTATAAAACATTATTTCAGGAGGCTTTATCTTTGATTATTGCAAAAATTAGTTGTGAAATACTACTCTTGATTTTTTATAACAGCAAAATGTGTTTTTTTGCCATTTCTAATACTAATAACAAATTTCAAAGTATGTGTAACCATAGGTGTTAAACTTATGTTTTTAACCCCATATTACTCATATATGGGAAACTGAATTTATAGTAGATCAATCTTTACACATTTAGATATATAAATTATTTCTCTATGACAGATCAAGTCTATGCACTTGTTTCTATAATAACATGGACAGCATATACACAATCAGTAAGAACCTCTATGGATATTAAATAAATTACATTTAGCCTACACCAATTAGTTATCAGAAGCCTCTCAGTAGAGAATTTAGAACAGTGCATACATCTCACCTGTATTACCATATATGAAGATAGCATAATAATGAGAGGGGAGGAGAGTGGAATAGAACTGAAAAAGTGGAGGAGAGTGAGTAGAACTTTGATGTTATATGTGACTTAGTCTACAGTGGAGGTTCTGATGATCTTAGAAATCAAACTGAAATTAAATTCTGGTAAAAACAGTTAATGTGATCTTTCTTGAGGATTTTTTCACATCAAGTTTCATAACTTACAACCAGTTTATGGATGTGAGGAAGCATAAATTTCATTTTAGTGTCTTCTCTAGAATCATGACTATAAATATAAATATATATATAAATATAAATCATGAATATAAAAGCACAGATGAAGAACAGTTCATAGGCAAACATTTCATTATCTCAGTCTTATATAATTTCTTAGACTTCTGCCTCAAATATCTACTCTTATTCTCATCATATGACCAGCCTCAAGTGGTCCTGCCCCAGAATGGAACTTCAGTTTGTGAGTCATGTATCTTCATACCCAGCTAAGCGGAGTATATAAAACACTCTGGGTCCTTATGTTTTAGTTGATGGAAATCAAAAGAAGCAAAAAATCAGTACACGCCAACTTACAAATTAAGACTAGAAAAATGTGTGGTATTGCTTCCTCCCACACCATTTCAAGCATTGCTAAGCAATCATGGTACTTTCTCCACCAAGGAAAACTCACTCTTAGATTTCTTCTGTAAACAGAGTTCCAGGTGTGTGCTCTAGACACTCTAGGTAAAATTCTGTTTGACATCATGGCATAAATGTAAATTATTTTTATAATTAAACAAACAAACTCATATATTTTATATATAATATTTTCATAGGGGATTCACATATATTACATCATAGTTCATAGCAACACTAGAAAAGGGGTGATTATTTATGTTATGAATAAGAAAATTCACAGATAAAATTATACAAGCCAATAAATAGCACTTAGTGAATCAACTCAAGACTTTGTTTTCTAAATACAAAGCTCTTATTATTTTGTTCAAACTCATATATGAATACCCATATGTACACGCATACACACACCTGAAAAATTAGAGTAAATTATACATATATGTGTAAACATAAAAATAAGAAAAAATAAAATGGGAGCAATTTCCAATCAATACTATTAAAATAAACTCAGTAATAAAACACAGTAACAATTTTCATTCCTGTTAAGTTTCTTGGTGTCATTGATGGTAGTCAATTATCAAATAGTAACAGTTTATGGCTTTCGGGAGTTTCCTGATTTCAGATTTTTTTAAAAAGTGAACCCAATGTGAACCCAAAAGTGAACCACTATCTCCTTTGTGCAAAATTCTACTTCACAGAGCAGGGAGAAAGGGCTACAAAGTTTAAGAAGAGAACTCCTAGAACAACCACCAACTGGGAGCTCTTTGGCACTATTGTCACAACATGGGAAGATGCCATCATTGACAACATTGACAAGGAATATGATCAACTGGTTTAGCACCTCCATGATTGTACGATGAACGCCGAGAAAGATAGCCACAAAAAGCAACTGTCTTAAAAAAACTCTCGAGCTCATTCACCAACGTAGCTTGGTGCAAGCCTCAGGCAACCGCAAGAAAATGTGAGCTCGCAAATCAGTGCAGAGAAGTGATAAAGGAAGACCTCAAAGAGAGAAGAGCAGTGTGGGCAGATGCGGCAGAAGCTGTAAAAAGCATTCAAAACGCCCGCCTGTCCTTTGCCAACTATAAGAACAAAATGACTGCCCACTGACATCCTGATGGTTCTATCACATCTTCCAGAAGAGCAATGGAGAAGATTAAATATGACTTCTACTTGGATCTCTTAGATAGCCATGTCCACCTGCCCACATACCAAATTCCGCAGGATGGATATGTTGTTCTTAACATGCTCCCTTGCAAAATCTGACACGCAATTTTGTCAGTAAAGAAGTGAACAGCACCTGGCCCAGACAAGGTCAGACCCAAACACCTGAAGAACCTGCCTTCAGTACTCATCAATACACTGGCTCGGCTCTTCACATGCTACCAGTCTGAATGCAAGGTTCCATCCTAGTGGAAAACAAGCAGGACTGTACTATTGTACAAAAAAATGTGACATCCACGCCATTGACAACTATCACCCGATCTGCCTGTTGTCTGTCGTCTACAAGCTGTTCACTCCAGTCATCCTGAATAGGATTGGCAGAACACTAGATGAAGGACAACCATGTGAGCAAGCCAGTTTCCCAAGAGGATTTAGCATAATCGACCATATCCACACAATAACCAAGCTCATTTGAGGTTTCTCAGGAGTTCAAGATGCTGCTATGTCTAACGTTCATTGATTTAAAGAAGGCCTTTGATTCTGTTGAGACTAAAGTGGGCATCAAAGCCCAAGCCAAACAGGATGTTCAATGTCAATACATCAAGATCCTCCGTGAGCTGTATTGTGGATTCACTACCAGGACTTCACCATTCTACAGAGAGGTGATCATTGACGTCAACAAAGGGGTTCAGCAGGGTGACACCATTTCACCAAAACACTTCAGTGCCACCCTCAAAAATGTCATGTGATGTCTGGAATGGGAAGGAATGGGAGCGAAGATAGACGGTTGGAAACTACACCATCAGCTTCACCGATGACATTGTTCTTATAACAGCAAACATCAGCCAAGCGGCACAAATGCTGGCTGACTTTAACCGTGAGTATGGAAAGGTCGGACTACAGCTGAATCTCACAAAGACAATGTTTATTCATTCATTCTCAACAGGATGAACATCTCCGAATGCAACAGTTATGTGTAACTAGGTCGAGAAGTCAACATGATGAATGACCTGGCACCTGAGTTGCAGAGGAGGAAGAGAGCAGCTTGGAGCTCCTTGAAGAACATTGAGGAAATAGCTAAGAGGACGAAGAACCCCCAGCTCAGGGCACATCTCTTCAATTCCACTGTTCTTCCTGCATTAACATACGCCTCGGAGACCTGTGCCCTACGAAAACAGGATGAGAACGCTATTCAGGTCTCCCAAAGAGGAATCAAAAAAGCTATGCTTGGAGTATCTTGCTTCATTCAAATGAGAGAAAGAATGCAGAGTTCTGATCTCCTTTGGCGGTCAAGAATCATGGATGCTGTCTCATTTGCCAAAGCGTCGAAAATCAGATGGGCTGGACACATAATGAAATTTGGAGATGACCGCTAGACTAGAACCTTATTGACAGGATTCCACGAGATGTCAAAAGATCGTGTGGTCACCCACCTATGAGATGTTCAAACTTCTTCGTCAAGACCCTGAATGATCAGTTTGAGGCTGTTCATATTCCTAGAACGAGCAGACACCATTGGACTATATTAGCACTCAACAAGAATGAATGGAGATGTTGCTGGCGCCTGCTCAAGCAAATTGATGAGTAACAGGATGTCAAGTGAACCCAATTCTGTAATGATTTATAGTGTTTAAATTTTCTAATTCTTAATACCTGAGACAGTAAGGTTATTATTTTCAACCCATACTCACATACCAGTGTAATCATAATAATTACAATTCACTGACTGTCTACTGTGTCTTGGCTCTCTCCTTTGAGCTCATGCACACATGATCTTGTTTATTTCTCGGATTCTGACACACTAGTTATTATTAACCTCATTTTCTGATGAATAACTCAAACTATAGTGTTTAGACAACTTGTCCAAATTTGTTTAGCACAAATAGTACAGAGCTGGGATTTAATTCCAGTCTTGAGACCAAAATCATGCTTTGCTTTCAAATCATGAAATAAATCAGTCAATTTAAAGTAATTCATTTATACACAACGCTCTCAAATTTTCCTTGTACAAAAATATGGATCTGAGACCTTCATCCAATATCTCGGATTATATCAGAGCTCATAAAATTCTTTAAAGAGAAATACTTGTTCTTCTGTTCCTGTACTGAGATGCCCTTCTCAGTCATATTCTCATTCTCCTCTGCCCTTTTCCCCAAAGATGCAGAGAGATCTTCACATCTTTAATTTCTTTGCCAGAATTTATAAGAAAATGTAGATCTATTTTTATTTAAAAAATAAAATAAAACACAAACAATTTCTTGTTTTCATTTCCTGTCTAAATATTGCTTTAATCATAATGCTTGTGTCACTCCAAAATTCATGTTGCAAATCTAATGCCTGCAGGTAATGGTAGTAGGAGGCAGGAATTTGGGGAAATGATTAGGTTATGAGTGAAGATTCATCCTAAATAGAAATGCTCCCCTTATAATAAAAGAGTCCCAGAAAGCTAGCTTCTCTTATGGAATAACATTAAAAGTCTACAGTTTTGAAGAATGGGACTCTCACGTCGCTATTTTGGTATCCTGATTTCAGACCTCCAGCCTCTATATGAGAAATAAAATTCTTTTTTTCATAAACTTCCCAGTATGTGATATTTTGTTATAGGAGACTGGAATGATGTTAACCATCTTCAGCTTAATGAATTGATAAACACAGCTTATTTTCACAGCTTATATTTTTTCTTCTTGAAGATTTCTTCTTTTAGAAATACCAAAAAATTCATTTTTCATCATCAGTTTAAGTTTTAAATCTATAACTTAATCTCTAACATGATCTCTGACTCATGAGCTATCGTCCTGAATGTTTGTCATTTTTCTATCCACCTGAATTGCTCACTGACACCTCAAATCTATTATCCTGCTACATTCCTTTATTTACACCTAAGAAACGAAGGTGTAAAAAAGACCTCAAAGAGAGAAGAACAGCAGTACTGGCAGAGGCGGTAGAAGCCAGGAAAAGCATTTGCAATTCCCACCTGTTCTTCGCCAACTACAAGACCAATATGACTGCCCTCCAACGTCCTGATGGATCTATCACATCTTCCAAAAGGGCAACGGAGAAGATTATCCATGACTTCTACTCCAATCTCTTCAATAACGACATCCACCTGCCCACATACCAAATTCCACAGGATGGATATGTCATTCCAAACCTTCTCTCTTCGGAAATCTGACACGCCATTACATTGGTAAAAAAGTAGCCCAGACAAGGTCAGACCCGAAAACCTGAAGAACCTGCCATCAGTACTCATCAATACACTGGATCGCAATACACTTCACGCACTACCTGTCTGAATGCAAGGTTCCATCCCAATGGAAAACCAGCAGGATATTTCTACTGCACAAGAAGGGAGACATCCACAAAATTACAGACTGGATTCCACGGGACATCAAAAGATCATGTGGCTTCCCACCTACGAGATGGTCAGACTTCTTCATCAAGACCCTGAACAATCAGTTTGAAGCTGTTCGTGTTCCTAGAATGCTCAGACACCACTGGGTTACATTAGCATGCGACAGAGATTAACGGAGACATTGCTGGCGCCCGCTCGAGCAAATCAATGAGTAACGGGATGTCAAGTGATCAAGTGATCCCAAAAAAAAGAAAAGTAAAATCCCTCCTTCAATTATTGGCATGGTGGTGTGACTTTCTCTTATATTAATATAAATGACATAGTCATTAAGGCTTGTAATATGGTCTTTATCTTTGTTGTTTTCTATGTTTGGGAACTGTATGCCCAACTGTGGTCAAAGCACTATTTCTGAAATGCTTATAAACAACATTTTCAACCACATGAAACTTCATGAGATAATGGGGATGGGGTTATGCACATGAGGGTTGTGGGGTCACATATTTTTGTTTATGTGTTTGCAACAGGTTCACATCTGGTTTGTAGTACTCACATGCTTGGCTAGGGATCTTATACTCAGTGGGTTTCAATGTAGTTTTCACAAGCATGCTTGCTATGGGTCACACTCTTGGCTGAGATATACATTTATATCTGCAGTCCTACATGCACCATGTTGTAGTGCCCTGGAGACAATACACAGTAGAGTTGCTGAGACACATTTGGGGCTCAATCAATCAATCAGACTCCCAATCTCACATATGTAAAAGCAAACACTTTTTCACTGAAATCTCCCAGTATCAACCTGTTTTGAATACTGATTAAAGAATAATTTTTCCATTGTATAGTTCATTTTACATATCTCTGTGGCTACTAAACTTTCTTTTATTTACAATAATTTTTGAGATTGTTTGGCTTGGTATTACAGATTAATTTAGCAAAACCAACTCACCATATATAGGTCTTGCTATTCCCCTCTATGTGTGTTCTACTACTTATGCAATCTGAAGTAAATTGTTTCAGACTCAAAATTTTCTATTACAGGAGCTGTAGAGATAGTACAGTGGATAGGACACTTACATTGAATGCGGACCACTTGAATTCAGTACCCAGCAGCTCATATGGTCCTGCAAGCCCCACCAGGAGTGATGTCTTAGAAAAGAGCCAGCAGTAAACCCTAAGCACTGATGGTTATGGCCCCCAAACCAAAGAAAAATAACAGACTTAACTAGAATACCTAAAGAAAGACATAGATAGCAACACAGTAGTAATGGATCTTAACTCTCCTCTCTCAATGCTAGATATGTTCACTAAAGAAAATTTCAATATGGAAATTTTGTGACTTTAACAGAAGAAAAAATGGAAGTGATGGGCCTACCATATCTGTATAGTGCTCTTTATCCCTACAAAGTTGAATACACATTCTTTTCCAGTACACATGGTTCATTTTCTTAGACAGCATGCTGGGACACAAAATATGTTTTCATAAAATCAAGAAGATAGATATTGTGTTAAATATACTCTCATACTACGATGCATGGAGATTGTAAATCAATCAAAAACAGCAAATGAGGAAAAATTCAAACACTTGAAAATTAAGTGACTTAATATTGAACAACCATAGAGTGAAAAAGGAAATCAAAGAAGAAATCAAAGTTCCCTGGAGCTCTTTCATCACACCGGCCAACATGCCATCCAGACTGAGGAAGACCTGAATACTTAGGGGCCTTGAAAGTCACAGCCACAGCCACAATGGCAAGCACCAGAGGCACTCAAGAGTTAGAGGTAATGTGGGTTGCTTTCATCACCACAGGATCAACTTTGACAGATACCATCCAGGTTACTTTGGGAAACTGAGCATGAGGCTTTATCACTGAAAGAGAAATCAAAGCTTCTACCCAACTCTCAATCTTGACAAACTGTAGACCTTGGTCAGTGAGCAGACAGGAGTTAAATAATGCTGTCAAAAACAATACTGGAGCAGCTTCTGTCATTGATATGGTGAAATTGGGCTACAACAAAGTTCTGGAGGAAGGGAAAGCTCCTGAAGCAGCGTGTCATCATGAAAGCCAAATTCTTCTGTAGAAGAGTTGAGAACAATAAGGAAGTGAGAAGGACCTGTGTCCTGGTAGCTTGAAGCCACCTAAAGAAGGATCCTCAAATGCAACAACTTATTTTCTTTTAAAAAAAGAAAAGAAAAAATGTTTCCTGGAAATAAATGAGAATAAAAACATAAATGTTAAGAGGAAAGTTCATAACAATGCAAGCATATACAAAAAAAAGGCCCAAATGAATAACCTAAGTGTACAAATTAAATTACTGGAGGGGTTGGAGTGATAGCACAGCGGTAGGGCATATGCCTTGCAAGCAGACAACAGAAGTTTGATTCCCAGCATTCCATATAGTTCCCTGAGCACTGCCAGGAGTAATTTCTGAGTTCAGAGCCAGGAGTAACCCCTGTACATTGCCAGGTGTGACCCAAAAAGAAAATAAATAAAGAGATAAATAAATAAATTACTGGAAAATACTAACAAAGTAGGCAGAAGAGGGGAGTATTGATCTTGGGGGGGGAATTCACAAAATAAAGAGACAAAACACTAATAAAATCAGAAATTAAAGAGGAGATATTACAAGAAATACAGTAACTCAGAGGATTATCAGAGATTATTATGAAAAAGTTTGTGCCATGAAATTGGAAAACCTAAAATAAATTAATAAACTATTTGATTCTTACAGCATTCTAACTGAATCAAGAGTAATGTTATTTACATGGAAATGATAATAAACATTTTCCCCAAAACAAAGTGCAGGCTATAATGGATTCACTAGTATGTTAGCTCAAGCCTTCAAAGAAGATCTACTTCAAATTCTTCTATGCTTTGCCAGAAAGTCAAAGAAATAAGAATTATCCAAATAGTTTCTATGAGATAAACATTACCTTAATACCAAGGCTGAAGGAGACATAAGAGAAAAAGATTACAGACCAATATCATCAATCAACATAGCTACAGAAATCCTCAATAAAATACCAGCAAAGTATCCAACAATACATTAAAAGGATCAAATACATTGAACAAGCAATGTTTGTCTCAGGAATGCAATGATGGTTCGATATATGCCAGGTAATCAGAGCTATGCTTGGAGTATCAGGCTTCACTCAAGTGAGAGAAGGAAACTGTGTTCCAAACTCTGTCTATGATCGAGAAATAGGGACGCGGTCTCATTTGCCAAGGCATTGAAAATCAGATGGACTGGACACAAAATGAGATTTGGAGATGACCACTAGACTAGAGCCATTACTGACTGGATTCCACAGGATTTCAAAAGATAGCATGGCAGCCCACCTACGAGATGGTCAGACTTCTTTGTCAAGACCCTGAATGAACAGTTTAAGGCTCTTCGTGTTCCTGGAGCTAGCAGTTGCCATTATGCTACATTAGCAAGCAACACGGACAAATGGAGACATTACTGGCACCCAGTCAAGCAAATCGATGAGTGACGGGATGTCAAATGATCAAGTGATCAAGTGAACAAAGACATATACTTGATCCCTAGTACCACAGATAATACCCAGAGCCCCAGTAGGAGTGATCCCAAGCATAGCTTGGTATATCCCCACAAAATAAATAAAATATTTCCCCAATATAGTTTTAAAGTCAATTAATACAAAATCTCTGTCAGTCTCTGTCCTCCCGTTGTTCATCGATTTGCTCGAGCGGGCCCAGTAAACGTCTCCATTGTGAGACTTCTTGTTACTGTGTTTGGCATATTGAATTAATCAATTAATACAAATAATTAATTAATTAATACAAATCCACAAATTAATACAAATCCACAATTAATATTGTAGTGGAGAAAAACTGAACGTTTTTCACTCTAAGATCAAGTACAAAAGCATATATCCCACTCTCAGCAATATTATTCAATACGTTATTGCAGAGTCTCCTACCCCCACACCTGGATGTCCTCACTGAGACCCCTTGGGGGGGGCAGGTTGAGTCACCCTCCCCGCCCCGATCAGAGCCTGGGCAGCTGATGACCTCTGAACCCAGTCCTAACTGTGCTGAGAACACTCTCCACATGTTCAGACGAGCCTCATGCATGAAGAAACTGGCAGAGGAACCCAGGTGTGTGGGACCCGGGGTTGAGATCTCCAAGCCTGCTTGGATCAGGACTGGGCCTCCTCCACTCAGATCCCCCATCTTCCAGTAGCTAGACAGTTGTCCCCACCAACTGCTGTGTAATCCCACCAATGGCCAAGATGCAGAGACTATAAAACCAAGCTCCCGGAAGTGCATGGCTGCATTTGCAATCATGTGACCTTTTATTGTCTAGTTTTCACTCCCAGAGAACGCGGTGGGCTACCAAGGGTATCCTTTCCTCATATATGCCTAACTAGCTGGGATGGAACTACCTAGTCCAGCACCCCTTTGCAGTTCAGAAGAATAGTCCTGGTGCCCACATACCGGAGCCGTCCTTGTGGAAGCTCATGGTCACCGGGATTCCATTTGGAGAAGGTGGAGAGACAGCACCTCCCCATCTGGGACATCCTGACGATATCGGCTTGGTACGGAGCCTGGAGAATTCTCTGGAGGAGGGAGAAATTTAAAAATAAAAAACTCCATTCACAATTATGTTTCAGAAAACCAATCTCTGGGGTTGGTCAGTGCTAAGGAACTATTACAGCAGATAAGCTGAGTACATTGTATGCTGCTGATCCAGCTTGATGCGAGCACCAAATATGGATTTCTGAACACTGCAATGAAGTGTACCTAATCACAGAGCCAGGAATAAGCACTGCCAAGCATAGTTCCCACAAAAACTATAAATAAATAAATACATTTTATAAATAAAACTATCATGTACTTGGGAGAATGTACAAAAGAGACAAAAAGGCTTGTACAAAAAAAATAATACTGTGGCACTACTAAAAGACATAGAAGTTATAAGTAAATGGAAATATTCCATTCTTGAACCAGATGGATGAAAATGATTAAAATGATGATTGCTCCCAAATCCCTCTATATATTGAACATAGTCCCTCTGAAACTACATGACTTCTTTTGAAATATACACCAATTGCAGTGAAAATGTATGTAGAGTAATAAAAAAAACAATAGCACTGTAGCACTGTAGCACTGTCCTCCCGTTGTTCATCAATTTGCTCGAGTGGTCCCAGTAACATTGTGAGACTTGTTACTGTGTTTGGCATATCAAATACATCACAGGTAGCTTGCCAGGCTTTGCTGTGCAGTCGAGATACTCTTGGTAGCTTGCTGGGCTCTACAAGAGGTGCAGAGGAATCCAACTCAGTTTGGTCAACCAGCCTCATGCAAGGCAAACCCCTACCCACAATAGCCAAAATAATAGTAAGAAGATGGAAAAACTTTTCCCAACTTTATATTATAAAGCTACAGTAATAAAGATAGAGTAGTACTAGAGTAAACAGACATAAATAAACAGATTAAATAGATATTTTGACTCATGGAATAGAATTGAGAGCCTAGAGATAGACCCAGATATTCGGACTGCTAATATTCAATAGAAGGGTAAGAAGTATAAGATGGAGAAAGGAAACCCTCTTCAACAAATGGTGATGGGAAAATTGGTCTGTCACACATTAAAAAATGAACTCGGATTTCTAAATCATGCCACACAAAAAAATAAATTTAAAAATGAATTAAATATCCTAAAGCCAGAGTGATAATTTGTTGAGTAAGGAGCTTGCTTTGTGTGCAGACAACCAAAGTTCAATGGCCAGCATTCCATATGGTTCCCTGAGCACTTCAAGTATTGATTCCTGAGTGCAGAACCAGAAGTAACCCCTGAGCAGCACTGAATGTGGCCCCAAATCAATCAAAAATCTTCATAAAAAATGGGGAGAAGATACAAACAGTCACTTAAAGAAGACAGATGACCAATAAGCTTATGAAAAAAATTTTATTCATCATTTACTATCCAGGAAATGCAAAATAAAACAATAGCAAAATATCTTCTCACAACAAGAGATTAACATATGTTAAAAAACAAAACAACCAATTCCAGTAGTCATGAGGGAAGAAATAAAGCTTTGTCCACTGTTGGTGTAAATATCAACATCTCTAAAAAATACTATTTGCACTTCTCAAAAAATTAAGAATAGCACTTCATATGATAGCAATTTACTTCTTAGTATCTACTCCCAAGCGTCCAAAAACACTTGCAATGAGACATTTATGTTCCTTTGTTCAATGCAGTAATGTTCACAATAGCTAAGATCTGGAAATAGCCAATGTGACCAAGAACAGATGACTGAATATAGAAATTATTGTTTATATGCACAGTTAAATCCACCCAGCTATTCAAAAACATAAAATCATTCCTTTTGTTGTTATATGGATGTAACTGGGAGGTTGAAAGCTCACTAAAGTCAAACATAGAATAATCTCTCTCATTTGTAGACTATAAAGAAACAGAAAAGGAACAACAAATGGCCAAAGAGAACAAAACCTGAGAGTTAGTCTACAAAACTGAACTTATCTGGAATTTGAAGGGCATGGGATGCAAGAGAGCCTGGCACTTTGGTGAAGGAAAACAGATACACTGATGATGAATGTGGTGTTGAAACATTCTATGCGAGACTATCATTAACAGTAGTGTAAATATTGTTATTTATTTACAATAAATAAATAATCACAGCGAATCATTAAAAATGGAAGAGTAGAATCTCAAATATGTGCATATGTATGCATGTATGTATAGATTTGCATTATGAAAATTTATATGCCTGTACATAAATGTATGTCACTATCACTGTCACTGTCCTCCCATTGTTCATCGATTTGCTCAAGTGGGCCCAGTAACGTCTCCATTGTGACACTTGTTACTGTGTTTGGCATATCGAATACGTCACGGGTTGCTTGCAAGACTTTGCCATGCAGGTGAGATACTCTTGGTAGCTTGTCGGGCTCTCCGAGAGGGGCGGAGGAATTGAACTTGGATCGGCCATGTTGGCTGCGTGCAAGGCAAATGCCCTATCTGCTGCTTTATCGCTCCAGCCCAATGAATAAGTATGTGTATATAGACATACAGGTGCATGTGCATATATACATATAAAGGGAGATGCAAATATGTGTGTGCATGTGTAAAATAATGCATCTGACCCAGGACATACTAGTTAACAGTCAGTATCCACTCCCAGATCTATGAATTGGTGAGCATCTAGATAATTCTTTGATGCCTGGCAGAGTAGTAAAAAACCTCCTTCACTGAGATCTTCCCAAATTGAAAATTCATGACCAAAATAAATGTTGTTCTCCCATTAAGCTACTAAAATTTTCTAACAGTTTCTTAGTAGCAACAGAAAAAAACTGTGTGTGTCTGTGCCTGTATTTGTCTATGTATGTCTGTGCACGTGTGCACTTACATGACATTAATTCATTTACCCCCTTCCTCTTTTAAGAAACTCACTAAGTGTTTATTGGTAGGGTAGGGGTGGGGTACCAAAACTATTGATGCCAAAATACTCCACTGAAGTACAAGTCCTGGTTTAAGAGAGGGCCAATTATTTCCTTCTTACTCACTGCTTTTCCTCAAAACTTTAAAAGAAGAATCTTCTGAGATCGTGTAGGTAACTCAGCGGACTTGAGTTTATGGCTTGTATGCAATGGGGACCTGAATTTGCTCTTTGGCTCTACTGGATCTTCCTAAGCATGTACATAGAAAACACTTGTATCCGTCAGCAAAGAAAGGCTTGAGCAACTATTCATTGAACTGTTAGAACTGATTGGCCAAATATCTCTGGAAGTGGTATTCCTGGGTCTCTTTAGCATTGCTTGTATTCCACCCCACCCAAATAATATTTGTATCTTCTTTAACATTTTCAAAGTAAAACAATACAATTCCACAATAAAATTATATACTCAGTAATAAAAATCATTCATTTTTATTTGCTGTTCAAGGACCTCAGATGGCTTGCCCTCTTAAGTTGTTGTCCCTTGAACATGTATCTCTCTTGATTTTTCCTAAGTAAATATAGACTAATACCCAAGGACAGTTGAGACAAGGGCCAGGAAGATTGCTCCATGGTGGGAAGCCTGTCTCAAAAATTGGGGGAGGAACCAGTTGGGATAGAGAAGGGATCAATTAGTCAATGATGGTTGGAAGGATTGCTCAAGATGTTGCTCGATTGCTTTGCTTGCTTTTTGCTCTTTCAAGCATGGGCTCTCTCTTATACATATGTTCCTTTCTTTCTTGCCCCATCCCAGCATCAGCTTTGTTCAATAAAAACTATCTTGCAATCAAGTGCATGGTTAAATGAAACAAATTTGTATTTCAGTCACTGCTTATTTTATTTAAAATTATAAAAATTGCATATAAATAATATACTCATTACTTATATCTGTCAGAATATCATAGATACATAGCGAATTTATATTTTATTAGAAACTAGCTGCTACTTTGAATATCCCTCTCTCTTACTTACTCACACATTTTAAACCAAATATTTTATTTTTTAAAATTTTTTAATAAATCACCATGAGATATAGAGATATAGTTACAAAGCTTTCATGATTGAGTTTTAGTCCATACAATGATCAAATACCCGTCCCTCCATAAGTGCACATTTTCCACTGCCAATGTCCACATTATTCCTCCTGCCACCCCCACTCCATCCCACCTCCTATGGCAGACAACTTCATTCTTACTCTGTACTTTTGGGCACTATGGTTTGCAATATAGATACTAAAGAGGCTATGATCTTTGGTCCTTTATCTACTTTAAGCACACATCTCATATCTCGAGCAATCCTTCCAACCATCATTGACTAATTGATCCCTTCTCTATCCCAACTGGCTCCTCCCCAAATTTTTGAGACAGGCTTCCCAACATGGAGCAATCTTCCTGGCCCTTGTCTCAACTGTCCTTGGGTATTAGTCTATATTATGTTCCACAAATGAGTGCAGTCATTCTGTTTCTGTCTCTCTCTCTCTTTATGACTCATTTCACTTAGCATCACCTTCCCCAAGTTCAAACTGTACTACAAAGCAGTAGTAATTAAAACAGTATGGTACTGAACTAGAAACAGGCCTGCAGAACAATGGAACAGAGTTGAATATTCAGTCATAGGCTCTCAAATATATGAGCACTTAATGTTTGATAAAGAAACAAGAAATGTGAAGTGGAACAAGGAAAGCCTCTTCAACAAATGGTTCTGGGAAAACTGGACAGCGACTTGCAAAAAAATGAACTCAGACCTCTAATGCAAGATCAAAGTGGATTAAAGACTTCAATATCAGACCTGAATACGATAAGGTTCATGGGGGAAAATGTATGCAGAACACTCCATGACACTGAAGCACTTTTCTAAGTTTTGTTGTTAAAGTTCAGATCTCTTGATTCCACTTAATCACTTAATCACTTAACTTCCCGTTAGTCATCGATTTGCTCGAGCGGGCACCAGTAACGTCTCCATTTGTCCCTGTCGCGTGCTAGTGTAGCCCAATGGCATCTGTTCGCTCTGGGAACATGAAGAGCCTCAAACCGATCATTCATGATCTTGATTCCAGTGTTATTAAAAGAAGGGAGAGCGAGGAGGGATTGAAAGAGAGGGAGAAAGAGAGAGAGAGAGAGATCATGTTGATGTAAAATGCAGTCAAATCACATCTGGATAAGGTATATATGAAAAATCTTTTCACTGTTCTTATAACTTTTTAAATCTTGGAGTTTTGTCAAATAACCTTTTAAAATAAACATACCAATTACAAATAATTTACGCCTGAAAATTATGCATAAAATGGTTATACTGCACTCATTTAACACTGCAACCCTAATATAAATTATTTATATTACCTTCAAGGAAGCAGATCACAATATATCTGGTTTAGGTTTGTCTCTACAACCAGAATACCCATGCTTAGATCATATCTTTACCCTTCACTATTTTGTATAATATAGAAAAATTGATCAACTTTTCTGTACTTCAGCTACTTAACTAAACCTGTACATCAAAACATTCTATCATGTGGAACTATTGTGAGTATAAAATGAGTCAATACCCTGTCCAGCATTTAGTATTACATACAAGTTAGCTACTGTTATTGTATTATAAAGTATAGGGACGTTGATATAGGAAGGCCCTTCTTAAAACCTTGGATATTTGCCTTATCCAAGACAATGATATTTCTTACCTCAAATTCATTAAAGTTGAGATGAAAGTAAGGCACACCAATATGAATTTATAGTGAAATTAAAAGTCTGTGCTGCGTTTGAAACAAAATTGCAAATGTAGTAGCAGATGTTGGAAACAGAGTATCTCAACTAAAAGTACGTCAGACATTTTCAGATGTAGTCCCTGAAATTATCTTGCAAAGTAAATATGTATTATCAAGCAAGAGAGTTTTGGTCTCTTCTTACAGAAAAATGAATTCCTTTGAGATATTGTGATTTATTTTTTTTAACTCTGTCATTTATTTTTCTCAGAACAGTTAAACCCTGTTTCGAGCTAATGCACATGCTTTCATGTAAAGATTTTCAAAATGTATGACATGAAGTGAAGCTAAGATTAGATGATGATGATCACCTTCTATAATGATGACTGTTATGTAATTATTTTACAAAAGGTGTAATTTTTGGTTCAATCATCAGCTGATTAAATACCTCAGATGGGTTTTTTTAATTCTTACTCATTAGCCCATTCTGTGTAATATCCTCCTCTTCTGTTTTCTTTCCATGATGATGGAACATGATTGAGTTAATCGTGACCAACTGGCAGAAAAATTCCAAGCTTCACTAGAGTTAGTGTTAGACAAGTGAGCTATCACTAACAAATATGATTTATGCAAAAGTTCCCAGGAAACTTTTCTTCTCCTGGTGAAAGGGTCATTAAGAGATAGTCCAGTTCCATTATAGCTCCTTTCTACCTCATACAATACATGGATGTGTACCTAGTCACTTTCTTTTGACCATCAAGTAACAAGTAAAAGAGAAAGGGGCTGGGGTGTTGAAGAATCAGGTGTCTGCTCCTTTCCCCACCCAGGCACTAAATAAAGTCAATCATATTTGTTTCCAGTCTTTAGTTATATAACAATTTTAAGCCCTGATTCTCTTAATTCACCGTAAACTAAGTCGTTGTTACCTTTATTTGGATGAATTCTTAACTGATACAACACCTAAATTAAAATTTTTTATAACGTAGGTCTTGACATTGTTTATTTAATAAATATTGAGCAAGACATTCTAGTGCGTTAGGAAACAGAAACAATAAAATATAAACCTTTTTTCTTAATGTGATAAAGGAAATTTATGATTAGTACCAACTTTAAATGCTTACCCATAAATATTCTTGAGTCCCTTGACAGCACACAATTCCTCAATTAGTTTTGTCTGATTATGTTCTATAATCAATCATTTGTGACTTATAAGAAATATGATACATAAATGTCTATCTGCTTATTTGTACTGATATCAAATCTCCAGAAGAAAATTAGAAATGAAAGCAACAAACTGATGCAATGACATATTTACTACAACTTAGAAGCAGGTTTTGAAATTCCTGCAAATACCCTCTAATCTTAAAGGAAAGTGCTCTTTAACTTTCAACTTAAAAAGAATTTTATTTCAGAGGTAATAAAATCAATCAATATCAATTTCTATGTTGGGAAGCAAAACATAATAATGAATACATAGCTTTGAAACTTTTTGTAAATATATAAAATATTTACATTAATTATACCTTCAGGCAAATAAGAATTAAGTTATTTCATTTGATATTATTAAAATACAAAATTATAAATTTCTATTCATGAAGTAAAATATTTTCAGTTTCAAGATTGTAAATTTAAAATTAAGATATAAAAATACCTTTTTATATAAAATAAAAGGAAGTGCATCAATAAGTTAATTTTCCCACACCAATACACACAAGAAGTTATACTGTTCAAATATTACACTAAATATTTGACAGCTATATTTTATTGTGAACATTTTGATTTATGGATTTCTTTTCCCCCAGCATGGCACAGAACTCTGTGTGGCCTCTGTACCACTGGGTGTGACCCTCACTAAAACATTAGAGAAATTCCAGAATTTTTGGGTGGAGAAGCTATGAGGTTAATTTTAGGTGATAAAATGGGAACAGGAAGCTGGGAGTTTGGAAATAGGTAGGAGCAGCCTCTTTTTCACTAGAGGCCCCTTATCTCCTATGAGGTGAGCAGGTCTGCCCCCAGCTTCCCCAAGATACTACACTCACTTAGCACTTTCCTATGATATTTGACTCAGGATTTTAATGTCAATTTTAGCATAGAAGGTAGGACATTTGCCTTGCATGCGGCCTGCTCAGATTAGATTCCTCTGCCCCTCTCCGAGAGGCTGGCAATCTACTGAGAGTATTCAGCCCGCACAGCAAAGCCTGAAAAGTTCCCCTTGACGTATTCAATATGCCAAAAACAGTAACAATGAATCCCACAATGGAGAAATTACTGGTGCCTGCTCAAGCAAATCAATGAACAATGGGAGGACAGTGCAGTGCTTTTCCATTGATGCTGTTTATCTTCTGCTTAATTCTGTATGTGAGTTTTTCTATTCTTTATATAATGGGGTTCTTTGTGCTCTTAGCTATTTCTTGGACATTCTTGAAGGCCTCTCTCTTCCTCCTGCGCAACTCAGGTGCCAGGTCATTTTTCATGTTGACTTCTCGACCTAGGTGCATATAACTGTTGCATTCAGAGATGTTCGTCCCATTGAGGGTGAATGGAACATCAGGAATGACACTGCTTCTCATAAACATTGTCTTTGTGAGATTCAGCTGTAGTGCAACCTTTGCACACTCACAGTCGAATTGGCCAGCACTTGTGCGGCTTAGCTGATGTTTGGTGTATGAGAACGATGTCATAAGCAAAGCGGAGGTGGTGTAGATACCGACCATCTATCTTCACTACCATTCCTTCCCATTCCAGTTCTCGCATGACATTCTCGAGGGTGGCACTGAAAAGTTTTGGTGAAATGGTATCACCCTGCCAAACCCCTTTCTTCACGTCAATGATCACCTCAATTGAAGGTCTTGTCAATGACAACATCTTCCCATGTTGCTGCAGTAGTGCCAAAGAGATCCAAGTTGGTGGCTGTTCTGGGAGTTCTATTCTTAAACTTTGCAGCCCTTTCTCCCCGCTCTATGAAGTAGAATTTTGCACGAAGGAGACAGTAGTCCTATCCCATTTGGAATTTTGGGACAACAGCAACATCGGTCAGGCAAGACCGTTGGTTGAATATGATGTGTCAATTTCGTTGCAAAATCGTCCACCTGGAGACTCCCATGTCCAACGTTTAGATTCAGCCTTCTGGAATTGTGAATAATCATGAATGGTCTTGGTCGCCATGATGAACTCGAACAGTCTCTCACTCTTTTTGTTCCATTCTAGGTCATGAATCCCGATGTGGAGTTCTTCTGCTGACCTTCTCAGTCCTATCGTGGCATTAAAATCAGTGACAATGATCTTGTAAAAGGTGTGGTCTTCTTTATAGAAATTCTCCAGCTCCATGTAGAGAAGCTTCTTAATTTCTCCTTCATCATAATTGGATATTGTGCATAGACAACGATGATAGAGACTGCCGGCAGCGAGTCACATCCAATCAAGTGTAATCATCTGATTCGGGTTGTTAGGCATTCAAATGTATGAATATTTTTTCCCTTTATTTTATTTTATTTTTTTTACAGATGTAGATTTACAATTTTTTGTGCTTTGGTTTCAATTATACAATGATCAGATACCCATCCCTCCACCAGTGCCCATTTTCCACCACCATGGATAATATCCCTCCCACCCCCATCCCCCCATCCCCCCTGTCTCTGTGGCAGGGCACATCTCTTTGATTCCACTGTTCTTGCATTAACATGCACCACAGAGACCTGGCCCTATGAAAATAGGTTGAGAATGCTATTTGGGTCTCCCAAAGAGGAATCAAAAGAGCTATGCTTGGAGTATCACGCTTCACTCAAATGAGAGAAAGAATTCGGAGTTCCGACCTCCGTTGACAGTCAAGAATCAGGGACACTGTCTTGTTTGTCAAGGCATCGAAAAATCAGATGGGCTGGACACATAATGAGATTTGGAGATGACTACTGGACTAAGAGCCATTACTGACTGGATTCCATGGGATGTCAAAAGATTGAGTGGCCGCCCACCTATAAGATGGTCAGACTTCTTTGTCAAGACCCTGAATGATCGGTTTGAGGATCTTCGTGTTCCTAGAACGAGCAGATGCCATTGGACTATATTAGCATGCGACAGGGACAAATGCAGACATTACTGGCACCCGCTCAAGCAAATTGATTAGTAATGGGTTATCACGTGATCAAGTGATCAAGATATAATGGGGAAATTTTAAATTACCATTTAAATTACCATTTAAATTGTCTTCACTTGTAATTGGTCTGTTCAGATTTTTACTTCCCCTTGATTCAGCCATAAGTTTTATATGATTCAAAGAATTCACATACTTCTTGTGTTCTCCAGCTTAGTGGCAGAATGTTGCTCATAGTCACTTCTTTTGATCTTTTGTATTTCTAAGGTGTCTGTTGTAATTTCTCCTCCTTTCTCTCCTTATTTATTTGGGTTTTTATTTTTATCTCTGTGAGTCTAGCTAAGGATTTGTCAGTCTTATTTGTTCTTTCAAAAAACAACTCCTGATTTTACTTAGAATAATTATCACTTCAAAATAAGTTTGTTTTACATGTTCCTTGTACAAAATACCCTATTTTGATTTTTATTAGAGTGATATAGTATTTATAAGTTAATTTGGACAAAATGAATATAAAGCATCATCTTATTTATGAAAATGTTACATTTTTCTATTTACTTAAATAATCTTTAATGTCTTTGAATACTATTTAAGCATTCTTACTACTGTAAACATAAAATTTCAAATCCTTTATATTATTCAGTAATGGAAATAATATGCCTTAAAATGAGTATATTGGTTGCTATTATTAAGAAGAGTCTCCCTAAAACTTAGTGGCATATAAACAATGAGGTAATGTCTGTAATAATTCCATATGACTTCTTCACTGCTATTAATGTCATCTACGCTGGAATATATTGAAATTAGATAAGCAAAATTCCCTCTTCATGTGATTTCTCCATATAACATTCTCTTGTCTGCTTACACCATGATGAGACTCAGGCCTGTGTAGATTTCTTACATGTTGGATGACTCTTAAAAGAAAAAAAGTAGCAATTTTCCAACTCTTAATGGACACTAGATTAGGAAATTAACAACTGTCTTATTACATCAACTAAAT
Source organism: Sorex fumeus (assembly GCF_029834395.1). NCBI lineage: Eukaryota > Metazoa > Chordata > Mammalia > Eulipotyphla > Soricidae > Sorex > Sorex fumeus. Next base: position 17,820,097 of record NW_026606092.1, on the reverse strand, counting down.
TCAGTCACAAATTCTGCCCATTTTAAGAGAAAGATAAGTAAGTTATTCATATTTATTTGAGGAAGAGCATATATACATAACATAAGCATGAATTGATTATTCTAGGCCACAAATTAACATCACTCAAATGTGCTAATCTATTAATTCTGCCTAAGAATTCCAACATGTCATTCCTCTGATACTAGATTTCGGTTATGGTATAAAATTCTGACATCTAAATATTCCTATCTAGGAGTTGATGCTATTTTGATGCAGTTATTCGGATAGAGTAGCCTTTGAAATAAAAACTGGACATTATGTACCTCAAAAAGTTGCCTATAAAATAATGAGGCACAAACTAGACAAATTCATTAAACACTGCCTTTCAGAACAGTGGGGGTAAAGGTCCTTTATATCTGTCCCATGGAGTTTTGAAATAAAGTCAATCATATTCCTAGTCCTAAAGAAAATATTTCTGGATTTGACCACGGTTATTGCCTCTTGAAATATTTCTCAGTGAATTATTGCCTGTTGTTTATGCTAAGACTGCTGTTTATCATAATGCCTATTGTCTTTCTTAGACTCCTTTTCATTTTTTTGTATTGTCTGAGTCTCTTTTCATCCAAACTAGAAATGTTTTCTCTAATAAATTTTCCGAAGTGCTTGGTGAGTTTTCTAGAAATTTATTTTAGTTGACCCCACTAATCAAAAGTTGGACCTCAAGTATTGTCTAAACAGAACACTCTCTGTAAGCAAAATGTGATCAGACAACACCTTGAAGTTATTGGAAACTTTATTATCTTTCTGAGAAAGGTCTTTCAGGCACTGATTTAAACTTCTAAATATTTTCAGGAAGGTCATCATAACCAAATACTTTGATTTGATCACAATCATAAATGCAGGTTTTACTGACATCTATTGTATCTTTAGATATGAGGCCATTTTATATTTTGTGATCTTTTTCTTAGCTGTATAATCAGGTAATATTAAATAGTATGACTTGGGGGGGGGCAGAGCACAATACACGGTATAGTGTGTTCTCATTTCATGTGGCTGACCCTAATTCAATCAACCAAACCCCATATGATTCTCCAAAACAGCCTGGAACGAAATCTGAGTGCAGGATTAAGTCCAGAGAAGATCTGGATTTTGGTCCACAAACCAAACCAAAATAAAACAACAAAAAAAATAATTTCAGCTTGCCTGAGACTGAATTTATTTTCTGTTTTGAATCATACCTAGTAGTTCTCAGGGCTTCCTTCTTGCTCTCTTGCTCAGGGATCACTACTGACAGTGCTCAGAGGACAAGGTATAGTGCTTAAGATGGAGCCAGCATTAGTGATGTGCAAAACAAGGAACTTAACCCTTCTACTACCTCTCTGGCCCCCAGGGCTAGATTTTTGACTGATTTCTGATGTTAACTAAACAATTATTTTTTTTTTCCATTTTCTCTCTCTCCATCTATTTTTATCATAGACAGCTTACAAAATTCTGCCTCAGGATCTCAGACAATATCAGAAGTTTATTAAGTACATTTTCTGTCTTCCATACACTGGCAGACAATGGTGCTGCCAAACATCTCAAAACTACATGATGCAGTTTGTCTTTTACATAAGATTCCAACAACACTTTCCCCATTGATTTTTTTGGGCTTCCTTCCACTCTCTACTCAACAACAATGCCAATTCCCTATTTTAGATTTTTCTGGCAACTTCTATATCCAATTCTACATATTATTACAGTTAACAATTGCTACATAACAAACTAACCCAAAATGCACTGGCTTAAAGACAGATATATGACTTTGGAGGCAGGAATTTTCAGAAGACAGAGGAGTCACACCAGGCAATAGTCAGTTAAATAGGCTGGTGGTTCAACTCAATATTCTCAGGATATAGAGCTACTTAGGTCCTGTGGTGCCAAGGACTACTAAGGGCCACTCTGGCAATGCTTGGTACTACACCAGCGATGGTTAGGAGGCCACAAGGTACCAAGGATAGAACTGGGGTCAGGCATATACTTTGCTAACACGTATCCATGTGTTAGCTTCTGGCTCTACACAAATATAGAATTTTATTAGTGACTATTTATCCCCTCTCCGTGAAGTAGAATTTTGCACTAAGGAGACGGTGGCCCAATCCCGTTTGGAATTTTGGGACAACAGCAACATCGATCAGGCAAAACTGTCGATTGAATATTATGCGGTCAATTTCATTGTGGAACAGCCCACCGAGAGATTCCCAAGTCCAATGTTTAGATTCGGCCTTCTGGAACTGTGAGTTACCATGGATGGTTTTGGTCGACATGATGAACTCAGACAATCTCACACCCTGTTTGTTCCATTCTAGGCCATGGGTCCCAATGTGTTCTTTGGGTGATCTTCTCGGTCATATCTTGGCATTAAAATCACCCACAATGATCTTGTAGAAGTTGTGCTCTTCTTTATAGAACTTCTCCAGCTCCATGTAGAATTTCTCAATTTCTTCTTCATCAAAGTTGTATGATGGTACGTAGATGACGAAGATAGAAACTACCATTGAGCCACATCTATTCAAGTGTAAGAGTCAGATTCGAGATGTTAAGCATTTGAATGAATCAATGCTCATGGCCAAGTTTGTGTTGACGAGAACACCGACACCACCAACGCCTCTTTTGTCGCATGTTCCAAAGAACAGTTCTTCTGCAGTGTCAAAAGTGGTGTGGTGTGGTTGATGCCTTCTCATCTCGGTCAGACCAATGATGTTGTACTTGATATTCTGCAGCTTGTACCCGCAGGTCCTCAGTGGATGCTTTCGATGCCAGCATACATGTGTTGAAAGTACAATCATTTTAGTCCTTCTACATTTTGGCAGACTAGTTCGGCCATGAGATTTTATCAGCCTTTCCTTGCTCATATTTCTTATCACTGCCATATTGGGGGCTTTTTCAGAGTCAGGGGGATGAGTCTCATTGTTTTTACTGTTTTTGGCATATTGAATATGCCATAGGTAACTTTCCAAGTTCTTCCATGTGGGTGGGATATTCTCAGAAGCTTCCTGGGCTCTCTGAAGGGATGGAGGCTTTTAGGGTGGCCTCTAATCATACTTATAGGTGTTCCCATGGTTCACATCATATTTGAAACCCATCAAATATGGTGTGGTAATCTTGGAAGATGGATATTAAGTGTCTCATGATGTGTCACGTGGCAGCTTTGTTCCCACGCAGTCCAGAAAGCAGCCTGGAGTGTGGTGGCAGCTGGGTAGTGGAGGTAGTGGAGGTAGTGGAGGTAGTGGAGGTAGTGGAGGTAGAGGAGGTGAGCCAATGAGGTATTTATCTGACACTGTCAGGGTGGGTCTTCTGGGTGTGATCCTTGGATCCCTGGAGATTGGTGGAAGCAGGCAGGGCAGGGCAGGGTGGGAAATCTGGATGTTATCCCTGGGTTGCCAGAGATTGGTGGAAGCAGATAGAGGATCTCTGTTCCCGGGTCTCATTGAGTCTGGAGTCCAAGGTCACAAAGTTCCGATTACCTGGATCTGTGGAGCTGATCTCATGTGTGAGGTTCGACCCAAGCTTCCGGAAAGCAGTCTGGAGCATGGTAGCAACTTCAGAGTTTAAGAAGAGAACTCCCAGAATGGCCACCAACTCGGAGTTCTTTGGCACTATTGTGGCAACATGGGAAGATGCAGTCATTGACGTCATCAACGTGGAATACAATTGACTGGTTCAGCACCTCCATGATTGCTCAAGGAATGCCGAGACAGAGAAAGCCAGAAAAAGACTACTTTCTTTGAAAACTCTCAAACTCATTCACCAACATGGCTTGCTGTGAGCCTCAGGCAACCACAAACTAATGTCCGAGCTCACAAAGCAGTGCAGAAAAGCAATAAAGAAAGACCTCAAAGAGAGAAGAGCAGAAGTGCTGGCCCATGTGGCAGAAGCCTAGAAAAGCATTCTCAACGCCTTCCTGTCCTTCGCCAACTACAAGACAAAGATGACTGCCCTCCCATGTCCTGATGGATCTATCACATATTCCAGAAGGGCAATGGAGAAGATTATTCATGACTTCTACTTGGATCTCTTCGATAGCCACGTCCACCTGCCCACATACCAAATTCTTCAGGATAGATATATAGTTCCCAATGCTCCCCCTTCTGAAATTGGACACACCATTTCATCAGTAAAGAAGTATACAGCACCCAATTCAGACAAGGTCAGACCCAAACAACTGAAGTATCTGCTGTCAATACTCATTAATACTCTGGCTCAGCTCTTCACATGCTACCTGTCTGAATGCAAGGTTCCGTCCCAGTGGAAAACTGTATAAGGAGGGAGATATCAAGTACATTGGCAACTATCACCCAATCTGCCTATTGTCTGTTGTCTACAAGCTGTTAAGTCATTCTGAATAGCAATGACAGAACACTATATGAAGGAAAACCTTGTGAGCAAGCTGGGTTCTGAAAAGGATTCAGCATGATTGACCATATCCACATGGTGACCAAGCTCATTGAGGTTTCTCCGGAGTTCACGATGCCACTGTGTCTAACATTTTTCGATTTAAAGAAGGCCTTTGATTCTATTGAGACTGCAGCAGTCATTGAAACCCTAGCCAAACAGGGCATTCAAACTCAGTACATCAGGGTTTTCCATGAGCTGTATTATAGATTCATCACCAAGACCTCACCATTCTACAAGGAAGAGATCATTGACTCAGGAGAGGGGTTCGGCAGGGCAATACCATTTCACCAAAACACTTCAGCACCACCCTAGAGAACCTCATGTGACAACTTTCTCTCTCAGGCAGCTGTAGATAAAGAGAGATATTCTCTGGTTAATAATTCCCTACTTAATAAGGCATTGCTTATAACTGCAAAATCATATCTTGTTTATATAAACCCTGACTTAAAACATGAACCAAGCATTAGAGCACTCCCCTTAAATCTGCAATCTTGATCACTTGATCACTTGACTTCCCGTTAATCGGCGATTTGCTGGAGCGGGCTCCAGTAATGTCTCCATTTGTCCCTGTCGCGTGCTAGTTTACCCAATGGCATCTGTTCACTCTAGGAACACAAAGAGCCTCAAAGCAATCGTTTATGATCTTGATGAAGAAGTCTGACCATCTGGTAGGTGGGCAGCCATGCGGTATTTTGACATCCCGTGGAATCAAGTCGGTAACAGCTCTAGTCCAGCGGTCATCTTTAAATCTCATTACGTGACAAGCCCGTCTGATTTTTGACACCTTTGCAAACGAGACAGCGTCCCTGATTCTTGATCATCAATGGAGGTCGGAACTCCAGATTCTTTCTCTCGTTTGAGTGAAACGTGATATTCCAAGCATAGCTCTTTCAATTCCTCTATGGGAGGCCCGAATAGCATTCTCATTCTGTTTGCGTAGGGTCCAGGTGTCTGAGGCCTATGTTAATGCAGGAAGAACAGTGGAATCAAAGAGATGTGCCCAGAGCCGGAGGTTTTCGTCCTCTTAGCTATTTCTTCGACGTTGTTGAAGGCATTCCAAGCCACTCTCTTCCTCCTGCGCAGCTCGGGTGCCAGGTCATTTGTCATGTTGACTTCTCGACCTAGGTACACATATCTGCTGCATTCAGAGATGGTCATTCCATCGAGAGCGAATGGGGCATCAGGAATGAGGCTGTTTCTCATAAACATTGTCTTTGTAAGATTCAGCTGTAGTCCAACCTTTCCACACTCAGGGTCGAAGTCGGTCAGCATTTGTGCCGCTTGACTAATGTTTGGTGTTATTAAAACAATGTCATCAGCAAAGCAGAGGTGGTGTAGTTGCCGACCATCTATCTTCACTCCCATTTCTTCCCATTCCAGTTGCCGCATGATGTTCTCGAGGGTGGCTCTGAAGAGTTTCGGTGAAATGGTATCACCCTGCCGAACCCCTCTCTTGACATCAATGATTATTTCTTTGTAGAATGGTGAGATCCTGGTAGTGAATCCGCAATACAGCTCACGGAGAATTCTGATGTATTGGGTTTGAATGCCCTGATTGGCTAGGGCTTCAATGACCACTTCCGTCTCAACAGAATCAAAGGCCTTCTTTAAATCAATGAACGTTAAACAGAGCGGCATCTTGAACTCCCGAGAAACCTCACTGAGCTTGGTTATTGTGTGGATATGGTCGATGGTGCTGAATCCTTTGCGGAATCCGGCTTGCTCGAATGGTTGTCCTTCATCTAGTGTTCTGCCAATCCTATTTAGGATGACTCGAGTGAACAACTTGTAGATGACAGACAATAGGCAGATCGGGCGATAGTTGCCAATGTCATGGATGTCTCCCTTCTTGAACAGTAGTACAGTCCTGCTGGTTTTCCATTGGGACGGAACCTTGCATTCAGACAGGTAGTGTGTGAAGAGCCAAGCCAGCGTATTGATGAGTACTGATGGCAGGTTCTTCAGGTGTTCAGGTCTGACCTTGCCTGGGCCGGGTGCTGTTCATTTCTTTACTGAAAAAAGTGCGTGTCGGATTTCAGAAGGGAGAACATTGGAAACGACATATCCATCCTGTGTAATTTGGTATGTTGGCAAGTGGACATGGCTACCAAAGAGATTTGAGTAGAAGTCATGGATAATCTTCTCCATTGCCATTCTGGAAGATGTGATAGATCCATCAGGAAGTCGGAGGGCAGTCATCTTGGTCTTGTAGTTGGTGAAGAACAGGCGGGCGTTACGAATACTTTTCCCAGCTTCTGCCGCATCTACCAGCACTTCTGCTCTTCTCTCTTTGAGGTCTTCCTTGATCGCATCTCTGCACTGCTTTGCCAGCTCAGACATTTGCTTGTGGTTGCCTGAGGCATGTGCCAAGCCATGTTGGCAAGTAAGCTCAAGAGTTTTCGAAGACAGACGTTTCTCTGTGGCTATCTCTCTCTTTGCGTTCCTTGCACAATCATGGAGGTGCTGAACCAGTTGATCGTATTCCTCGTCAATGTTGTCAACAATGGCATCTTCCCATTTTGCCGCAATAGTACCAAAGAGCTCCCAGTTGGTGGTCATTCTGGGAGTTCTCTTTTTAAACTTTCCAGCCCTTTCTCCCCACTCTGTGAAGTAGAATTTTGTAGGAAGGAGGCGGTGGTCCAATCCCTGTTTGGAATTTTGGGACAACAGCGACATCGGTCAGGCAAAACCGTCGATTGAATATGATGTGGTCTATTTCATTGTGGAATTGTCCACCGGGAGACTCCCATGTCCAACATTTAGATTCGGCCTTCTGGAACTGTGAGTTACTATGGATGGTCTTGGTCGACAGGATGAACTCAGACAGTCTCTCACCCTATTAGTTCCATTCTAGGACATGGGTCCTGATGTGAAGTTCTTCAGCTGATCTTCTCGGTCCTATCTTGGCATTAAAATCACCCACAATGATCTTGTAGAAGGTGTGGTCTTCTTTATAGAACTTCTCTAGCTCCATGTAGAACTTCTCAATTTCTCCTTCATCATAATTAGACGTTGGTGCGTAGACAATGAAGATAGAAACTGCAGGCTGTGAGCCACATCTATTTAAATGTAAAAGTCCTATTCAGGTTGTTAGGCATTCAAATGAATCAATGCTCATGGCCAAGTTTGTGTTGACAAGGACACCGACACCTCTGACACCTCTTTTATCACATGTTCCAAGGAACAATTCTTCTCCAGTGTCAAAAACAGCATGATTAGATTGGTGCCTTATTGTCTTGGTCAGACCGATGATGTCGTACTTGATCTTTTGTGCTTGTACTATCAGGTCCTCGATGGATGCATCTGATGCTAACATACGTGCATTGAAAGTACAGACAATCATTTTTGTATTCCTTTGTTGTGGCAGCCTAGTTCGGCCTTGAGATTTTTATCAGCCTCTCCTTTCTCATCCTTCTCAATGCTGCCATATTGGTGAAGCCTTCAGGTTCAGGGGAATGACACCCATTGTAATTACTGGTTTTGGCATATTGAATATGCAACGGATAGTTTGTGAGGCTCTGCCATGCGGGCGGAATACTCTCGGTAGCTTGCCAGGCTTTCCAAGAGGGATAGATGGTTTTGGGGCGACCTCTAATCACCCTTGTAGGTGTTACCATATTTGAACCCTATCAAATATGGTACGGCAATTCCGGAAGATGGGTATTTTGTGTCTTATAATGTGTAGCGCTGCCGCAAAGCAGCCGCGCGGGTCTTGGAAGCGTCCTGGAGTGTGGTGGCGGCTGGGTAGTGGAGGTAGTGGAGTATAGTAATCTTACTATATGTAAGAAAGTTCCACCCTTAAATGGTATTGAGTTCAGTAATTTTGTACACAAAGGCCATGAATATTAACACAATCACAAACACATTTCCTAAACTATAATAAAAATCAATTATACAAATCATTTAAAATGAAATAATGGATCTATTATCTTTATGAAAACATTGCTTGATCTTCTGGATTTTCAGTGTTGTCATCCTTAAAATGGAACTAATAATTATTGTCTTGTCTATGAGAGGCAATTACTACAAAGATAGCATCAAAAGATTTATATAAAAGCATCTTTTAAAATGTGCATATCTCAAAATATGTATTACAAGATATTTTTTATGACCAAATTCTCCCCTTAAAGACAGGGTATTTCTCAGAAGTGTTTGTTTGCTTTCCTGTTGCCATAAATTTCCTGAATTCCACAATTCTCGTACACAAAGTTCTTACAGGTTTCATGACTGGTCTTGAGTTAGAGTTTTAGAGATTACATTTGTGACATCTAGAAGATTTAATAAAATCTCTAATTTTATTAATTTGTCTGTCCTCCTGTTCTTCATACCTCTCATACTATCACTTATATTTCATATTTTATAGTTTTGCTATGGCAAATTTATGGGGACCCTTTACTTATCATGCTCAGATATGCTTAAATTATGTTTAAACCAAATGGCTTCTGGCATTCCACTATTAGAATTTTCCCATTGTTTCTAGGTTTCTAGGCGTTATTTCTATCATATTTGACTATCCCCAAATCTTTATTTTCTTTCCTTTTTTCCTTTTGTAATTCCTATGAACCTTTTGCTGAACCATTTCATTAGAACCTTCATTATATATATATGTACATACATGTATTTCATTATATATATATATTACATGGGGGCTGGAGCTATAGCACAATTGGTTGGGCGTTTGTCTTGTACACAGCCGACCCGAGTTCGATTCCTCCACCTCTCTCAGGGAGCTTGGCAAGCTACCGAGAGTATCTCTCCTGCACGGCAAAGCCCAGTAAGCTATTCATGATGTATTTGATATACCAAACACAGTAACAACAAATCTCACAATGGAGAAGTTACTGGGCCTACTTGAGCAAATCGATGAACAATGGGAGAACAGTGCTACAGTGTAGTGCTACAGATATATGTTACATATATATGTAAATGTAACCTCCCTTACTATTGCCCATCTGTTTGACACATATCTTCCATCTGCTAAACATTCTGTAATGCACTCTGGTTGACTTCAACAAACCCACCTTCTAATTTAACTTAGTAAGAGTGAAGAGAGTTAAGGAAAATAGAAGGGGAGAATCTAAAGAGACCTGTAATAGTAAAAACTTGTGTTTTATTCTAAGAAAAGAAATATTGGATTTATGTTAGGAAATGTTATATTATAGATACTGTTTTGGGCTGGAGCGATAGCACAGTGGGTAGGACATTTGCTATGCACTTGGCTGACCTGGGTTTGATTCCTCCGTCCCTCTCAAAGAGCCAGGCAAGCTACCGAGAGTATCCCATCCACACAGCAGAACCTGGAAAGGTCTCTGTGGCATATTCAATATGCCAAAAACAATAACAACAGGTCTCACAATGAAGACGTTACTGGTGCCCGCTAGAGCAAATTGATGAACAATGGGAGGACAGTGCTACAGAGTTACAGTGCTACCGATACTGCTTCGGTGTTTGTATTAATAAGTAAATTATTATAATAAAAATCTCTATGGATGTTAAAAATACCTGATCAGATGTATAATATTCATAATAAATGAAGTATTCATTCATTATTATGAATGTATACAATCCTCTAACAGGATACGCAGAAGCAAACATTATCCTCCATGATGCAGCATTATTTAACATGCTGCTGAGCATTTATATATCTCCTTTGGAGGAAGTCTGTTCAGTGCTTCTGACCTTTTTCAGTGGAACTGTTTTTGTCTTGGTTTGGTTTGGTTTGGTTTGGTTTGGTTTGGTTTGGTTTGGAGGCTAAACCCATTAGGCTCCTGGCTGTGCTAAGGGAATGATGTGGTGCCACAGCCTAAATTTTGGCTACTTTTTTATTGCTGATACTTTTTTTTTGGTGGAAGCATATTTGGAAGAGGCTATTCATGGCTCTAAGCACAGAGGCAACTCCTGGCAGTGTTTGAGGGACTGACCCAAGGTTGGTTACATGCAAGGCAAGTGCTTTAACCCTTATACCATCTCTCTGGCCCTATTGTTGAGTTATGTGATGGCTTTTTACATCTTGAATATTGTTCCTTTGTCAGATATATGCTGTGCAAATATTTTCTCCCATTCAGCAATATTTTGTTTATTTTCATTTTAATGAAAATTTCACAATCCAGAAACTTTTGATCAGATATAATCTCAATTGTGTCTCTTTTCTATTTTTTCCTTTTATCCTCCTCCCACAAGTGGAGTTGATCCACTGAAGCCACCTTGAAGCCAGATTTATAGTGTTCTGCTATATTTTCCTTCATGTATTTTATATATGTAGGTCAAACATCTAAGTCCTTAATTGCCTCGAGTTAAACTTTGTTCATGGTATGTAAAATAGTGGCCAATTTCTTTTTTTTTTTTGTTTGTGGACAATCGTTTTTTCCAAAGCTATTAGTTGAAGGTGTTTTCCTTTCTCCCTTTTATGCTCTCAAAACTTTTGTCATAAATTAACTGTTTTTGTAAAAGTTGCTTTGAGTTTTTTAATTTTTTGGTTTGGTGGTAAATGCTCAGGACTTACTTCTGGTTCTGTGCTCAGAGATCACTCCTAGAGTTACTTGAGGGACGATATGTGGTGCTAGGGATAAAATCTGGGTCTGCAATATGCGAGGCAAGTTCCCTAATCTCCATATCATCTCTACAGGCCTCATTGTTTGATATTTTTATACAAGATAACTTAGAAGTCATATTGTTCACTTCTACCTCATTTGAATATAGAAATACAAGACTTGGGTTTATTATCCTTATAAATAAAAATTTCTTAGGATTACTTTATAGAAGACAAAGTTAAACCTTGACAATGTTTAGAATGATCAAAATTTTTCAAGAAGTACTGAAGAGATAGCACAGCAGGAAGGGCATTTGCCTTGCACGTGGCCAACCCTGGTTCGATTCCCAGCATCACAGATGGTTCCCCGAGCACCACCTGGAGTAATTCCTGAGTGCATGAGCTAGGAGTAACTGTTGTGCATCGCCAGGTGTAACCCAAAAAGAAAAAAAAAATTTCAAGAAGTTCTACTTGGATAGTTTTCATTGAAATCACTAGAAGTCCTCTATAATCAATTTTCATTCTTTCTCTGTTCTGTATTTCACACTGTAACTATCACAAAGCAGACATTTAAAATATGTTGTTGAACTGGATTGTGCCATCTGGATTTGTTTTATGCTGGAACAAGGTAAAACCTAAAATCTGAGAAAAATGTAAGAAAAGGTAAGAAACTCAAATTCACTGGATAACTCAATATATTTTAGATAGCAAATTGGTAGAATATTAAAAGCCATGATCTAACCGTCTATCTTTAAACCCCTATTTCTAAGACTTAAATTTAAGGATGTGTTTTCAGAAATCAAATATATATATATATAAGATTTTTAATTCTGTATTTATTTTGGTGATAAAATATTATGATGAGCTTATTCTGAACTATATGGAAGACTGCCTTCTCATCAACTTTATCTTATAATATTAGAATCAACTTTCATAGAGCTCATAGTTAAGGTGAGGTCAACCAGTCCCTGGTATTTGTCATAAGTCAATGGGTTAAAAAGAGAAGCAAATTACATTAATTATGGATTCATACAAGAAAAGGCCAAAGAACATCACAGTGCATCGTAGTGCTCAGAAACATAAGGCAGTTTAATTAAAGTCAATAGGAAAAGAGGACAAGGATCTTATTCTTTAAATGGAATATGTAAAATATTCATTTAACAAACACGGCCCTACTACTCAAAACTGTTTCTTGTAAATATATTGAAACATTTATATTCATTGCCAAAGTTTTAGGTCTGATATACAGAAAACAATTCTAATTCTCTGTACTGAGCATTTCTCATGCTACTGAGGTACTAAAACAAAAAAAAATTAAATATTCCTTTATTAAATCAGTAAGCTATAATCAGTGTCTTTATAAATATTTTCACTTAAATTTAAGCTAAGTATCGTTCAACTGAAGAAGAGCTTTGAGGTGAACTACCATTTAGATTTTAAACAAAAATCCACCTTGAAAAGCCTGCTTTAACAAAAATGTAAAAATTCAAGTATGATTCTCTTTCAATGAAACAGAAAACTCCTTTTAAACGTAAAAATGATCGCTGCCATTTTATCATTTCAGCAGGAAGATAGAGCTGCTAAGAGTGAAGACAACCTCAAGCACTTCAGGCAGGCAGGAGAAAGATTACTTTTTTTAGGGTAAATAATACTCCCTGTGACCACAGATTCAGATATCGAAGGCTCCATGCATCACACTGATGGCATCATTTACATGAAGTCTCCACAGCGATCAGCTCTAACCTAGACATGAAAAAAAAAGAAGACTGCTTCCAAAGCCCAGTTAAAATTCTGATTAATAGGTTGGTCAGGTACAGAGCCAAGATTTGCAATAGGCTGCAGTTGGTGCTTTGTGCAGGACCATGGATCATTTAGGATGAATAGAGCCCTCAGTGATGGAGTTAACAGCATCTCTCAGGCAGCAACTTGAAATGCAGTTTTAGAGTTTGTTTGGCCCCGCAGTTGGCACTGCAGCCAGCAAACACTCCAGCTGGGTAGCAGAACACCAGCCAGCCCTCCTCACCTGATCTGCCAAGTTTGGCAGGCAGTCCCCTTTCACTGCCCAAATTCTGAATGTGTGTGCACTGAAGGGAAAAGATGTGGTCATGCTTCTTAATGGGGAGGAAGTTGGAGAAGGTTGTTTTCGGGGGGAGGGGTGTTTTGTTTTGCTCAATCTCCTTAAGATAGGTTAGTTTGTAAGGCTAAAGAGAAAGGCAAGCTCTAAGCGAGGGTGGAAGATAAGAAAGAACTGCAGCCCCAAAGAAAACAAATCTGCATTGATGATATGGCAGGTGAGTGTTTGAAATAATTTATGCCTTGCAAAGGGGTTGCAAAGCTTTAGCAATGATAGAAAGAAGCCACAAACAAGCAAGAGCAGGGCTACTTTAGCCTCATAATCTTGGAGATATACAACTGTTGCCTGACACTGCTATACAAAAGAGCTGGATGAAAGGCAAAATGGTTTCAGGTTTTCGGGCTGTGGTCACTAGACATGCAAGCCGCTCTGTGAGGGTGTATTGAACCTGGGAAGCTAGACACCTGTTGCCAGCAGAAACACAATACACTTATTGATTTGAGACCACTGTATGGAGTTACTCAAGAGGAAATGCAAAGATCCGAACTAATAAATGCACCCATTACCCTGTGACATTGTAAATGGGTCTCTGGAAAAAAAGAGACAAAGACCCTGATTACTTTAAACACCAGTACAAAACAGAAAGAATTGTTTAAGGGAGGTGGAGGAAGGGTTGGAAGTGAAGAGGGAGGGGGGACGCACCGCTTAATAAAAAATGGTGTTGTACTTGAGGCCATCTGAAAGAACCCCTTCTGATTTATCGGCTCCCAAAGCTGCTGCAGCAGCGATTGAAGTGACTATAATAGCCCAGGAGAAATGTTGGTGCTATTAGTTGGGTGATTGATGGAAGCGCTGCCAAAACAGCTAGGGAATTTGTCAATGTGTTTTTTGAAGTTTGTAAATGATGATACTGGCAAAGTGTAAACAAACTCAGCTCTAGCAGACACGTTACATAGTCCCCAAAATGACACTTCCAGAGACTATTTGCTGGATTGTTCCAATTAGGAATCATCAGCTGGAATAACACCCTCAGGTTTCTTAAGCTAGGGCAGATGGGGTTTGGTCAATATACAAGATTTGAAGAAAGGTATTGGTAACTCGTGTTGACTCATCCAAAGGACTAGACTGCCAGTAGAGTGCAAAGCACCTTACGGAGGGAAAGCAAAAATGGTCAAGTAAATCGGTAATCCAAAGAATAGAATCACAAAAATCTGATTTTGTCTGAGTTACATAAATTTTTCTGTTTGGTTTTGGGTTTTTGCCACAAACAGCATGCTCTCTAGCTCTACGCTCAGTGACCCCTAGCATTGATCACTGAGCCATATGTGGTATCAGGAATTCCGATCGGGGTCCTGATGGCCGCAGTCACATGCAAAACAAGTGCCTTGCCTCCTGTCCTGTTTTTCTGGCCTGGGCGACATTAATTTTTAAGGTCAACGTTATAATGATTCAGTTTCTCAGTTGCTTAATTTCAAAAAATTTAGTGTTTTATTTTTCTGGGCCTCTTCCCTCAAGTGTTTTGGGAATACCAAAGAGAAAACATGTATGTCCCCAAATCCCACTGTACTGTCTTCAGAGTGCATTTCCACTAATAAATGTTGGGTAAGTGTGATCCAAATTAGGGACATCAGGATGAGGAAAACAGAAACATGATCATAGATTGGCCTTCACTTTATAAAAACAGACATTAGGCAAAACACATAACTAGTTATACCTTTGATTAATGCTGAAATAAAAATGAGAAAAGAGATGTGACTAGTACTATGAGTATATAAGTAGAAAACAAGACCCGATCGAGTGAATCCTAGAAGAGTTTCCTTAGGAAAGTGTATTTGAGCTGTATTCTAACCATGTGTAATAATCAACTTATTGAAGCAGAGACAAAAGAGATATACAAAAAAATGGTATAAAAAGCAAAAAGGATGTGAGATTTAGAGGGAATTTGTGTTTTCTAAATTACACAGAAATTTTGAAGGAGAATAAGATCTGGTGGACCCAATGCAGTTGACCCTCATGCAGTATAAAAAGAAACAAGTTAAACATGTTAGCGTGTCTTGAGCAAAGCCATTGGTGATTTCAACTATGAAAATGATGTCCTCAATTGACATTCGGAAAAGACTAGTCTGGGAGAACTACTGAGACACGGGGGAGGTTACCATTGTGAACATAATCAGTAAAGAGGCTGTTTGCAGCAGCACAGCTGAGAAATATTGTCTTACCAAGAACATAGAGGCAGAAGTTGGGAAGGGGTTCAAGAAACATCATAAAGATGTTTGGAAAGTGAAAATCCACAGATCTTAATAAATAAGTGGAAATGAAGAATAAAATGAAAGAAGTGTCCTTCTTGGTTTGCCTGTTATTGGCAGTGGTCTAAACAGAGATACCACTTTTTCAAGCAGATATTTTTCTTAACTAGAAACATAGGTTTTTGAAAAAGGTAAGGCCTTGCCATGTATAATAAGATGCAAATCAAATCTTCTTGAACAAAATCCTGGACAAAAGAAAATGTACTGAAATCTACATTGCATTTTTATTTCTTCAAAATTCAAGTCTGGAGCAAAAGAAAAAGAAATATAAAATCTACAGAAGGCAGTCTGTGTTTACTATAGAAGTGATTTTACTATAGAAGTGATTTACTATAGAAGAGAACCCAAAGAATCATAATGTATATATATATTATTGTATATATAATATATATATGTATTGGAGCATATGTAGAGGACCCCTAAAACAAAGTGATTTTAAGAAAGGCCAAGTTCTATGAAGCAAGGCAAAATTTGAAATAAGCGTATACTTGTGAAATAGGTCATGGAGCCAGGGCTGTGAATGTCAGAGAAACAGAAGAACCCCTAAGCAGGTTCACACTTAAAGAGTATTCTCACACTCTCATTCAGCAAGTGGCAAAATTGCTTTAAAAAATGAGTTATTTTTCAAAAAGAAATAACCTGAAATAAGTTGTATGTTTCCTGACAAGCAAAGTCAAAATGTTTTCCTGTTTTCCTAAAAAAAATTCTCACAATGCAAGTTTTTAATTTTAGGAACCACAAATCTTTATGCACAAATATGAAAAGAATTTGCTGAGTTTTTTCTTTGATGACTGCACCTGGCTGAAATTTCCACCTCTCAGCTCATCCTATCCTAGGAGCACATTCCACAGCCATCAACTTACTGATTTCCCAGTACCATCCTGGATTCAGGGCACACCCGCATTCAAGTGTCCAAGGAATTCAAAAAGAGAGATGAGCCTGTCAAGATATTTTTATTCACACTTTGATGCTGCAGGAACTTAGCTGCTTTGCAATAAGAGGTGTCCAGACAGACTTTTAGGATGGCAGTGACTGACACTGAAAGTAACTGAGTCTGCCAAAGCTTCGCTCTGTGGAAAAGCAAAAAGCAATACGTACTATTGAAACAAACTGAAAGCCTGTCAGAGTGATTGGCAAGCTGATTCCTCACAGGAAGAAATAATTATTGCTTGATAATGACAGCTTACGTCAGAGATGTGCATTTTGGAGCCGCCACTTGGATTACTGCAGACAGCCTGACATCACAGGAAGTCTTTTGTGGCTTCTAAAGTGAAAATGTGAAGTGGCTTTGGCCCCATCATTTCAATAGTGACAATCTCAGAATCGGTGACACACAATACAAAACTCTCATGGGTCTGCCCTCATGTTTACGCACCAGACAGAATAGACTAAAAACAGAGTCATGTATGTGTAGTTATAACATATGCTATTTTTGGCCAGTTGATATTTCAAGACCTGTCACTGTCACTGTCCTCCCGTTGTTCATCCATTTGCTAGAGAGGTCCCAGTAACATCTCCATTTTGAGACTTGTTGTTACTGTGTTTGGCATATTGTATATGTCACGGGTAGCTTGCCAGGCTTTGTCGTGCAGGGGATATACTCTCGGTAGCTTGCCGGGCTCTCCAAGAGGGGTGGAGGAATCGAACCCGGCTCAGCCAGGCCAGCTGCGTGCAAGACAAATGCCCTACCACTGTGCTATCACTCCAACCAGCCCATTTCAAGACCTAGTGATAATATTATTTAAACAAATATAGTTTATACAAAATACAGTAGCTTTTCTTCAACTTGATTTATAGAGTATATACATATAGAAACTATATATAAAAATATTCTATGTATATAGACATTGTATATATATTAATATAGACATATATGCATTGCATATACACTCATTAGACAGATATATGCTTGCCATAGTCCCTGCCTTCTAAAACAGTAGTAGGAGTCTATAACACTAATAGTTGACTAATTTATGAACTTTAGAAATTATAGAATTGTAGATGGGTGCCAGGGTACATTGTAGATAAATGTGAGGAAGAGAGGACAGAGCAATAGTATAACAGGTAGAACATACTTTTGACCTGGGTTTGAGCCTCAGCAACCCACATGGTCCCTTGAGTACTACCAAAAGTGATCCCTTAGTGCAGAGTCAAGGGTAAGTCTTGAGCCCCGCTTCGTGGGCTCCCAAACTCCTTCCCCAAATGAGGAAAATGAATGTCAAAATAAGGTGAAATGCTTAAGGTAAAATTCAATTATCTTTGGATATTATTTTTAAAATAAATCAAAGTTTAAAGAGCTATAATATATATGTGTATATATAATAGTCACTGTCACTGTCCTCCCGTTGTTCATTGATTTGCTCGAGTGGGCACAGTAACGTCTCCATTGGAGACTTTTGTTGTTACTGTGTTTGGTAATTTATACATATATAATAAGTTTTTGGTTTTCTGTTCTCTTTATTTATTTTTAATTGGATCACTGTGAGATCCAGTTGCATAACTTTCATGTTTGAGTTTCAGTCATACAATGATCAAACACCCATCCCTCCACCAGTATACATTTTCCACCACTAATGTCCTCAGTATCTTTCCCCCCTCCCCTCGTCCTACCCCTACCTCTGCCTTTATGGCAGACAATTGACCTCTTACTCTCTTCTGTACTTATGGGTATTATGGTTTGTAATACAGATTACAGATAATGAGAAGCCCTTATGTTTGGTCCTTTATCTATTTTCAGCACACATCTCCCTCTCATCCTGAGCGGTCCCTCCAACCATTATTGACTTTGTGATCCCTTCTCTATCCAGCTACATTCTCCACCAGCTCATAAAGCAGGCTTCCAACCATGAAGTAATATGGCCCTTGTCTCTCCTTGTCTCTACTGTCCTTGAGTGTTAGTCTCATATTATGATATTTTATATAACCTAAGTGTCCAAGAATAGACATCTGGTTAAGGAAACTTTGATACATCTACACAATGGAATACTATGCAGCTGTAAGGAAAGATGAAGTCATGAAATTTGCTTATAAGCAGATGGTCATGGAGAGTATCCTGCTAAGTGAAATGAGTCAGAAAGTGGGGACAGACATAGAAATGACTGCACTAATTTGTGGAATATGTATATAATAATTTATTTTATGCTCTTCTTAAAGATTTGTGTCTTAATTTTTTTCTAGGACTACAAAAAAAAGAGAAGAACCTGAATTCAAATTGTCAAGGGCTAATAAAGTGTAAGCAATTTTATAAAAACATATCCTCATATCTAGGGGAAAGATTTGTATAAGGATAGACTACCTCAATCAATTCTTTACGCATCAAGAGTGTGCATTTATTAGTCACAGTTGTCAAAGTACATATTTTTTAGATTTTTCCAATCATATATGCATACTAACATATTTTCTTATTTAACTATTTAAATAAGGAAAAATATTATTTACTATATTTCAGAAATAGTTCTCTTTACCTTTAACAACTTAATTAAAATAACTCTTTATTTTATTTAATAGGAGCCACTCCTGTAAACATTCTTCCCAGTAGTGAAGGCTTAGTTTTGTACTTGACCAACAATGCTGAGTGTCACAGGAGGTGTGGCTGATGGGTAATACAATTCCACTGATCAAACTTACATGTTTGATCTTACATGTGACAGTCATGTATTTGACTTGAGCTATCTTACCTGCCAGTCAAGGATATATTTAAGATTTAAAATCTAATAATATTTTATATACTACCTAGGTGAAATGAGTTAAATACCTAAGCAGGATTTTCCTCTGGAATATCAAAATGATATTATTCTTTAGGGCAAAAATAGTGGAAAGACAGAATAGTGCTGAATGGCAGTCCCAATGACTGGAGGAGGCCCCAACTAGGGCTGCAATTTTCAAACACCTAACACCTGAAATTATACATCAGAGGACAGGTGGGAATAGTTCCTGAGCTGTCACTTACGCAGACTCGAGTTAATTCAGCCCACTGTATCCCAAAAGAACCACAAATTAGTCTCTTATATAAAACTCTCACTAAGGCTTTAGACCAATAGTTCATTAGCCCCTACTCCAATTAACATTACACCAAAATCACAAAATTATTGGTGAGCACAAGAAACCAAACTGCAAAGGTCACAATGGTAAAGAAATGCAGGAACCTACCAGGCTTACTGTGATGAAGCTTGTCTAAATGTCTCAAGCAGTAATAATGAGCTATATAGCCTCTCTGATGAGGAATTTAGAATGGAGCTGTTAATGTTGCAAAAGAAACTCAAAGTAAAATAGAACACAGAGTCAATAAAATACAAGAGGATATGAGAGCAGAGTTAAGGAAAATGCAAACAAAATACAAACAGAAATGACAGACCTGAACAACCTGGCAATTGAAATGAAAAAGTCACTAGAGGTCTCAGCAGTAGAGAAACTGAGGACAGAATCGGTGATGAGGTACACAGCATCTCCAGACAATAGCAAAAGATGGAAAAGAACCTCAAAATAAACCAAAAGAGGACAAGAGAACATTCAGATCAATTCAAAAAGAACAACGTAGAAATCACTGAGGTACCAAAGGGGCAGGAAGAAAACCCTGATGAGGAGCAACTGTCAAAGTCCTCGTTGCTGAAAAGTTCCCGGAGCTGAAGAATGCATGCACGCAGATCCAGGAGGCCCAAAAGGTATCAATTAAAATAAATCCAAATAAAAATATTTCAAGACACATCCTAATCAGAATAATAAAAACCACAGATAGAGATAGAATATTGAAAGCAGCAAGATGAAAGAAGTAAATTGGTCATAAAGGAGCATCCTTAAGATTTATAGTAGACTTATCTGACAACCCTCTGGGCCTGAGAACAGTAGTAGGATATAGTGAAAAAAACCCAATAAAATGAATGCCTCATCAAGAATACTTTATCCAGCTGGACTCTCATTCATATTTGAAGTAAAAGTACACAGCTTAACAGACAAAAAACTCAGAAGCTATAAAGGCTAAAAAACATGGTCATAAGAAAAACTAAATGGGCTAGTTTAAGGCAAGAAAAGACCCTCAAACACAACAAGCTCCTGCAGAAAGATAGGACAAAACCCCATATTAGTCTCTCACTGAACGTGGGCTAAACGCAAAAATTAAGAAACACAGTGGCAAAATTGAACTCAACACTCTGCTGCCTTCAAGAAACACATCTGGTCAGAGCAAACACAGGCTCAAAGTCAAATGCTGGCAAACAATTCTATAAGCAAACAACCCCCTGAACAATTTGGGTGACCATACTAGTATCTGAACACATAGACTTCAGACTAAAGAAGTTTATAAGACAGAGTGAAGGTCATTTCTTAATTATCAAGGGATCTTTACTTCAGGAAGAATTTATACTTCTAAATACATATGCATCTAATGAGGGACACGCAAAATACTTTTTAAAAAATGCTCTTAGACTTTAAGAAAGACATTGATAGCAATACTATAATAGTTGGAGATTTCAACACTGTTTGGGACTTCTCAATAAATCAACCAGACTAAAGATAAGCAAGGACCATTTGAGGGAATAAATGGAAGAAAGGGGGTTAGTAGATATCTACATATTTACATTTACTATATATACACACACACATATATAGTATATGTATGTGTAGTAGATGTATATATACTTTGCATTCCCTAAAAGCTGAATACACATTCTTCTCCAGTTCTCCAGTGTACATGTGACATTCTCCAAATTAGATCACATGGTGATCCATCACAAAACATATCTTCATAAAATTAAGAGGACAGAAATTGTATCAACTATCTTTTGGGGTCATGAGGCACTAAAAATATAAAAAATAGAAGTGAATGAGATGGATAAATGGAGAATCAAATCAAACACCTTGGAAAGTAAACAGCTCCAGCACACTAAAGAATAACCGGTGGCTTAGAGACGAAGTCAAATGATTCCTGGAAACAAACAAGAATGAAGACACTATCTACCCAAACTTGTGGGACACAGCAAAACCCATGTTATGAGGAAAGTTTATAGCTCTTAAAGTAGTCATTAGGAAGGAAGAAAAAGCCCACATAAGTAATTTAACATCACAACTTAAGATATTGGAAAATGACAAAAAAGGAGGTCAAAGATATACAGGAGGAAAGAAATAATACAACTTAGAGCAGAAATTAATGAGCTAGAAGCCCAAAAAGTAATCTGAAAGATCAACAAAACCAAGTGCTGGTTCATTGAAAAAATAAACAAGATCAATAAACCACTAGCAAATCTCACAATGAGAGAGACAGAAACTTAATAAACAGAATCAGAAATGAAAGGGGGTAGGGGGTCATCACACCAGAAACCACAGAAATTCAAAGGATCATCAAAGGTTCCTTTGAGAATTTTAATGTCACAAAACAAGAGAAAAAAATAAATTCCTTGATTCTATAACCTCCAAAGGCTGAAGCAAAAAGATTTGAAATATCTGAACAGACCCATCACTACTAAGGAAATTGGAATGATAATCAAAAGTCTCCCCCCCCAAAGCCCTGGTCCAGATGGACTCACTAGTAAATTCTTAGAAATCTTTAAAAAGAACTTAATCCCTATCTTTTTCAAGTTTTTCCAGGAAATTGAAGAAACAAGAAATACTTCCAGTTTCTATGGAAATATCACTCTGATACCAAAATCAGGCAGAGACACCACCAATAATAAAAACAAAAAAACCAAACAAACAAAAGCAAACAAAAAAAAACAGAATTACAGGACGATATCTCTGATGAACACAAATGTAAATATTCTCAACTAAATAGTAGCAAATAGAATCCAATGATTCATCTAAAAGATTGTACACCAGGACTAACCACGATTCATCATGGTATGCAATGATGGTTTAATATTCACAAGTCAATACATATAATACACCATAACAATAAAAGATAAAAACCATATGATCAGATCAATAGATGTGGATAAAGCATTTGACAAAATCCAGCACCTATTTATGATAAAAAAAAAAAACTCTCAACAAAAAGGGAGTTGAAGGAACTTTCCTCAGTATAGTCAAAGCCATCCACCACAAGCCCACAGCAAGCATTATTCTCACTGGGGAAAAGCTAAAAAACTTTCCTCTAAGATCAGAAAAAAGACAAGGCTATCCACTCTTGCCAATTCTATCCATTATAGTACTGAAAGTTCTTGTCATACCAGTTAGGTGAGAAAAACATATCAGTGGCATCCTGATAGGAAAGGAAGAGGTCAAGTTATCACTATTTGCAGATGACATGATACTTTATTCAGAAAATCCTAAAAGCTCTACCAA